>NC_090268.1:209753215-210058956 GCF_040414725.1 Anabrus simplex | reverse complement strand
ATTTACTTGCCACATATTTCAATAAGATAAGATTTAATGAATCAAGAAATACAGTATACTGTATATATTATGAATGGCATTTTGACAAAAGTGTATTAATTCAAATTTCTTGTTTAGTGTGTCCTTTTGGTTAACTGTGACATCTGATAGCAAATCTGTTGCAGATTTATCCATCCTCTGAGGTGAGATATCAACACCATACACACATGCGTACATACGAGGACAATTCATAAAATGAACTTCGCGAGTCAGTTAATTCCAAGGATCTTTTATTTGGGAAATAAATGTCAATAGAAAAATATAAATTTGTTTTGTAAACAGATTTAGTGAACATTAAGAGTCTCTTCACGAGCTTAAAGAGAACGTTATGATAGCTTTTCGTTGCTACGCCGAGAAAGAAATCAACGGTGTTCTTCCAGCACCTTCTCCAACTGAGGGAAGTGAAAGTCACTGGGTGAAAAATCGGAGCTGTAGGTGGCATGGTCCAAGCGTTCTCAACAGAAAATTTTCAGAAGAGCCATCGTGTGGTGTCTCGTATTGTCATCCTCCAGCTTCTTTCGTCGAAGTTTATCTGTGATAGAACTACTGACACCATCAGAGAACCATTTGCTCCAACACCATGTCTAGTCCGTATGACACAACAAGTCACGGGTGGATTTATTGTTATCCCGTACCAATCCGTAGCGGACAACGGATTTCTTCCTCTTCCGTGCACGTCTGTACGTCTGTAAACAGAGGCTAATCGAATCTACATTGTCGAAATAATTACTTGATAACATGTACAAGAATAATAATCGTATTACAAGATTAACTCATGGGGTCTGAAATAAGGACTGATCCCAACCTGTATTTTTCAAAATGGATTTCAATTAGAAGTACCAGCATTAAAGCTATGTTGCATGTTCAAGGATACCATCCCGTTCCCAGGACCTGGTACTACCACATAAACCGAGCAAGTGACTGCGCGAGTAGATTCATGAAGCTATCAGCTGGCGTTCGGGAGATAGTGGGTTCGAACCCACTCTCGGAAGCCCTGAATACGGTTTTCCATGGGTTCGCATTTTACACCAGGCAAATGCTGGGACTGTATCTTATTTAAAGCCACGGTCGCTTCTTATCCGAAGGTCGGCACTTATCTATGCCGGTGATACGTAAAGCAAAATTGAAAAAAAAAAAAAAAGCACTGGTTAAAAATAAATTTTGAAGAGCAGTCAAACTTCACCAGGTCCGAAGGACTCGCCTTCTGTGTATGAAAACTAAGTTATTTGGCCCTACGACGGTACGCAATAAACAGACAGCTCTCGAGTTCAGCGAACAGATCGCAAGGGGGTTACCCCTTTTGGAGGTGACATAATATCAGGTGTAAAAACAGATACCGGATCATAGGGAAGGCAATGACCTCAACTGTCTGAATCCAGAGCCTTCGATGCTCAGATGTCCCGCAAATATCATAACACAGCTCAGTAGACTAAGTCATCTCTCAGACTAGGAATACCCACTGTGGGCAACGACTTATCCCATGCCCATCATAAGAGGTACAGAGAAGGGAATGCTTAGGAACCGCTCAGTGGTTACCATGGGGTACCTAGCTTACTCTAACAGGGTAACCTGGCTCCACTCCTTCGTATTTTCTGTCCGACCTCAGTTGTTCAACTCCTGCTTCTTCCGACCGCAATGAGTCCTAGAGTGTGTTGCATTTTCACACTCTTCGTGGAACCAAATATAGTAGAGACAATACGTTAGCCCTGTTAGAATGGGAGACAATTCGACGGTGGCGCTCCTAGTGACTTGACCTGAAAAGTCGCGCTAAATTCAAATATCGATGGAAATGCCTATACCAAAATGGATAAATAAATTACGTCTAGAAAGAAATTATTATTGAGACATTAACTTCGAAGTTGCTAAAGCAATTCTGGATAAATTAATGAAGAATTATTTAAAAGGTTATTTTTAATGACTGAAATTAGACATATAAACAAGATGTGAAAAGGACTGCTGTCAAATGGTTGATCTTTCATTTATGCATTACTTTTCTTTGCTTTAGTATTCCTGCCTGAACTTTTGCGGTTACATTTGTCTTTTTTCTCATTTAAAAAACATTGTATCATCACATTAAGACACTTGTCAATACAAATATCGCCACATTCCTTACACACATGATGTAATTAATTAAAATATAAAAGCTGGACAATTTTCCTCTTAACATAAAGTCTTCTAACAGAAGGAAAATCTATAAAATCCCGGCTTTAATCTGAGAAGAGGGATAAAAGAAAAAAGTATGAAAATGTTGACGATAGTGATGCTTTGAGGAATATTTACGTACAATTAGAGTAAAAATATAACATACCTTTGGCTGTATAGTCGAGGATTTCTAAAGTCGCTGGCCTGGAAATGATCTGAACAGATCTTATAATTCTTATATAAGCGTAACGTCCCTTCCTTCTTGTACACCTTATCCAAATCACTTCTGCGACATTTCAAAACCCACAGATCACACCTACAACAACACATCGGTATTGAAGCTTAACTGCTGCGCTATACAATAAAATATAATACGCATATTTTAAGCCAGTTTAAATATGGGTCGAGCAGGTCAGAAAATTATGAAGTACCCGTACTCTAAAAATCTCTTTGTCACTGGTAAAATATATATACAAACACAATATTACTTACATTTTCTTGTCACGACAAAAGCGAAAGAAAGACCGCGCATTCTTCTCTACTTCATAGTTACTGCAGCCAAACACAGCACATACCTTTCCCCTCATGTTGAGAGAAGATATCAAGGAATGACACACGCTACTATTTAATTATGTCAACTCACTGAAAACGCATAAATAACACCAAAAACTTCACACACAAATACACGTGCTCTTATGACAGAATCAGTAGAGAGCGCTCTATTAGCTGTCCCTCGATATCTCGCTGAGTGTCACGTATTGTCTCTACTGTATTTGGTGGAACTTACCTTCCTTTCGTCGGTGTCAACATTCTTCGAGTGTCAGACCTCTTCCCTTTTCGGCCTAACGAGTAATGAGAGAGAATGGTTGTCCCGTTGTAGTTGCTCTTAAAACAATAACCATCGCTACACTAGATTTGGGGATAGCATCAATATTATTCTCCTTACTAGCCTTAACGCTCGCAGGACCAGGCCACATCGTGGACCAAGCAGGGTGGGGGTGGCAGGTCATGAATGCTCACTACAGATAAACATTTTACACTTAAAGTTGCTATTGTTCTCTGCTATTGTCATATGTCATGAAATTTGTAGCACATACTGTAAACGTTGAGAATTAACGAATAATTTCTGTATAAGCCCTGGGGAAAAATGACTATTTTTTTATAGAAACCTACAGATACACACAAGATATTATGCAATGCGTACTAACTCTCTACTGTTGATAAACCAACCATTGTCACATTTGCCATCTTTGTGACACATAATACCGGATGCTGCACAAAAATTGAATCAAAACTATTCTTAAAACAAACTGAATACCATTATAAAAATGTGAGTTAGTCTGTGGACCGAAGGGGGCTATTTTATATCCTTTACGATTCTATGAGGAACATTTTTATATTTATATGGATTAGTCCGAGTTTTACGGCCAGATGCCCTTCCTAATGCCAACCTTATGAGGAGGGACGAATTCGAAATTGCGTGTTTCTGTCATTATCGCTATACTGTGTTGCCTAGAATTAACGATTTGCATTTAAAATCCTTGTGAAGAGTGGGAATCGAACCCGGGACCCTATACTAGCTATTCATCCAAATAGCGGGACAATGGCGTCGCCCATATTATTAATAGTGTAACATACCTAGAAACTTAAGGCTCTTGGCTACTGCGCTCCTAGAACTTAACACAAAGGCGCAACAACAGGATCAATAAGGCTCTGAACATAATTTTCTGATGGTAAATGTGTTTGTCATGGAACACACTTTCTTTGCGCTGCTAAATTTCTAACATTTTTAATTTCAAGAATTCTGAAGCAGAGCGCCGCTAGTTACAGGTGTTATCGTCTGCTTCTTCGAGCAGGCGGTAAGTAGAACTCCAGGCGAGGAGAATAATGGCTCTTTGGACGTAAAGAGGTTCTTTTACTCGAAGTGAAACATTGCTTAGTTACCTCATTTTTGTCAGAAACGAATCTCTTCTCCCCTTAGGCCGCTCAACAAACCAGGCAGAGAATTCTCTGGATACATCCTATCTGGGCCGAACGACATCCCAGAGGCTTACAACTAACGAGCCGTGTTTGAAAACAATAGGCTGATTTCGTGAGTCCTTACAATTTATTGTGTGAGGACTAACTCCTTTATCTTTGTTCTCTAGTGTGCGATTCTATGGTGTAACGGTTAGTGTGATTAGCTGTCACTCCTGAGGCCTGGGTTCGATTCCCGGCTCTGCCACGAAATTTTAAAAGTGGCTCGAGGATTTGTACGGGGTCCACTCAGCCTCGGGGGTCAACTGAGCAGAGGGGGTTCGATTCCCACCTCAGCCATCCTCGGAGTGGTTTTCCGTGGTTTCCCATTTCTTCTCTAGCTAAATGCTGGGATGTTACCTAACTTAAAGACACGGTCGCTTCATTTCCTCTTTCTTGTCTATTCCTTCCAAACTTCCCATCCCCCACAAGGCCACTGTTCATCATAACAGGTGAGTATGCCTGGGCGAGGTGTTACTCCTACTTCTACCCCGACCAAATGCCTCACGGTCCGGGACACTGCCCTTGAGGCGGTAGAGGTGGGATCCCTCGCTTAGTCTTGGAGAGAAACAAAACCTGGAGGTAAAATGACTAAATAAATAAACAATTGAAAATGCTCTCTAGTTCGAATACTGCTCTTTCCATGTAACGCGGTTAAAGTTGGGAGTAATCGTTTCGTTGCAATTATGTCGCATAAGTTAATTAAATTTAATCCCTTGATTAACTTAAAGAAATAGATATTCATTAGAGATTGTAATTTCTTTCAGTGTTCGGACTGCAAGCCTCTGCGAAGCGCCTCCACATTTCTTTTCTTGAAACTAGTCGTTTCACCTCGTTTAGTTCCATACCTGGTATCAATAGATCATTTAAAACTGAGTCTACCCATCATCGCCTTGATCTGTATCTCGTACTCTCCCTGGCCGAGTCATTCTTCTCCTAGGTAATTCTTCTTCTTCTCTTCTACCGATTTTACCACACCTGTGGGGTCACGGATGCGAAATGTGTCACACAAGTGGATTTGGCCTTGTTTTACGGCCAGGTGCCCTTTCTGACGCCAACCCTATATGGAGAGATATAATCACTATTGTGTGTTTCTGTGCTGATTGTTAATGTAGGGTGTTGTCTGAATATGAAAGTGTCGGTACAAACACAATTCCCAGTCCCCGAGTTAGAAGAATTGATCGTACGCGATTAAAATCTCCAACCCAGTCGGGAATCGAACTCGGGACCCTCTGAACTGAAGACCTCAACGTTGACCATTCAGCCAATGAGTCGGACCTAGGTAATCCTCCTCCATAAATATTTAACAGCCTGGACGTTACTTGTAGTGAGCTGCTCTAATGTTATATAATATTTTAAGTAACATTTATGGTTTGATTGTACATAATGTACATGACAGCTTTGCTTAATGACTTAATTTATGTATGTAAGATCGCTTAAGAATATTATGTGAAGGCAGTAGGTTATATCTATGAAACTGGACATGTACAAGTTGTAACAAAAAGGAACGTCCAAATTTTTAGGGCACGTTCCTCGCATGAAGAAGAATAAGAATAAGAAGAAGAAGAAGAAGAAGAAGATGATGATGATGATGATGAAGAAGAACAAGAAAACATGGTATATGGACGTGGGTCTATAAACGCTTTATTTCCATGTTATAACTCATTTTCTACAACTCTACGTGGTATATTAATAATGGAAACTCATAAGAACAGAACGTGGCAGCATATCACATGAAACATGAAACGTAGAAATTTTTTAAATAACACTTCCCCGTCCTCCCCCCTCGCCCAAACCCAACAGCTCTTACGGGCCTTGACGTATCCGAGCTACACTGTCATTATTGTTGGCTTTATAGACCGTGGACACTACCTCACACTCAGATAGCTCTTCAGGTATATTCAGGTAGGGTGAGTAGACCTCGAGCAGGTTATTTGGAGGTAGTAATCGTGATTGTCTTTCTGTAGTGCATAACAGCGCGATCATCCGCCTCTTCTGAACCTCAAGCATTACGTTTTAAGGCATTTGTCTAGGGCTATAAGTGATAAAATAGCCATGAGCTAAGGCCAGGCGTTGCGTGGGTATTAGGTCGTATTTACATTATGTTTGAATTTATATTGGACGTTAAGTACAAACATCCACTGGGTTTTATCTCAGTCCATTTAAGTAATAGCTGAGACAAGATACTTTAAACTTGGAGAATACCACCTCTCAGCCAGAGAAAAACGAACGAGGAGTTCAACGACTTCGCTCGACGGCCATCGATACTACGCACAGGTTCACTGTTAATTTCTCGCTATCAATAGCGGTTGTGTATAATACTGTATTACTTTCTACTCGCTGCGTAGAAGACAACACCATCACAATTGTTCCATTCCAGCTATTTTGAGACCACAGTTCTAATGTTACACCGCTTGGAGTCGCCAATACTAGAGTTAAGCTATTTATTATAAGTTGATAGTTTCCTCACATTTTTCCATGAAAAATGCTGTAAAATTTATCTTTGGGATATCAAATTATCATAAAAATATCTTTCAATAAATGGAACTAAACTGAATAATGATTAATGTATTTTTGTACTCTACACAGTAACATGTTACCAGTTTAGTTTCTCATTGCCATACTGCCTTATACTAGGGCCAAAAACAGACCATTCTCCCTCATTGCCATTTGATTGTTATTACTTACATCAATATTGCCTTTTTCCATTGTTTTGGTGTTAGTTATGTTTATTTTACGAGAATTATTATATGTGTATGTCAGCTTAAGATGCCTAGGTTGGGCATTATTATTTTTCTCTTTTAATAGATCAATAAGGTTTCAATGCTGTAGATCTGGAGGAAAATAAAGACATCTATCTATCGATATATCAATTAATGTATTTTCATCTAACGAATCGTTTTCTGGAGTCAACTGTACGGAATTTGGATTCGACAAGTTTAGGATTTAGTGCATCAAAAGAAGGAAACTGACTCAGGGCCTATGAAACTACCATGAATAAAATAATCAGTTCTCTAGAGTAAGATGAGATGAGGCATTCTTAATAAAAGATCCTCCATAACGTCTCTCAGCCATGGCCATCCATCAATACCTCATACCACAGCCTGTGAGATCACATCAACATTTCGCACTCTAGCGCCCCTCTTTGATAATACACTATGTCACTCAGTCATGGCCATCCGTTAATACTTCACATCCCAGCCTGCACGATTGCTAGGTAATATCGTGTCACACAATGGGTAATTTAGTTATTCTAATGTTGAAATGGCTCCCAGCCATAAGATATAATTACCGTACGACAAAATTTCCAAAAAAAGTATCCATGCATGCCAAATTAATACAAACTAACACTATGAGCTAAACGAAATCTATCTCCCCTTCCTGCGGCTCGAACCCAACAGACGGCCATGCCCGTTTCTTTTTATAGTTCGACAAAATTGATGATAGCAGCTTCCTTTGATTTGAAAGCACTAGAGGGCGAGCGCAGGGAAGTAATACTCCAAGTCATAACTTGATAAGGGAACGGTGGCTCAGGTGGTTACGGAAAGAGGACGGGTTGTGAATAATTTAGTCGCTCACCCCAGCGGGCGGCTTATGTCAGCAGTCAGTCACAGGGCCATGCATATTTCATCCCACCTCAGATACACTGCACTATCGATTGCGGACAAGCTTTTAGCGAATATCTCTTCGCCTAGTACGAGCCCCTCGGCCGAGCTTTTAAGGGACTACCATCTGCCAGTGGAAACTAAGTGGTCCATAAGGCGGTAAATCTACCTCTTCCCCGGCTGAGCCACATGCAATGTTAGTAGACCAGTTATAAAATGTTCCGTAAAAGATATTGAGCACATTATAGACTACCTAAATTAAGAATCTAAAACTGAAGTGAGTAAATCCAGGTGAAAGGAAATCCTGAGTGATACTTTATGCTTTCCCAAGAAAATAATAGTCTTCAACTTAATTTCTTGTTCTGTAGCACGTAACCTAAGTGTACGATAAATTACTTTTGAGTTACACACTACTCATCAATACCACTGAAAAAGTTATGAATTCGGTATGAACACATGATAATGTCTAAAATATCACCTCACCAAAGAATGAACTTAATCAATAATCGACAAAACTAATCAGAAATCAAAGAACCAATCAATCAAGAAATCAAATAGGCAAACAGGCGATCAACCAGTGAAACAAACACATATCTCATACACGAATAAGAGCAAAACAAGTACAATTTAGAAATAACGAAGTAAAAGTAAAGAAATAATCAGCAGAGAATTCGTCAGACAAACAACAAACTATAATGACATAAAGTAACGGCACAAGAAGTAAACAAGCAAACAAGCAGTGCAACCAATCAGAGAGAACAATGTAAACAAACAATGATGATGATGATGATGATAATGACGTTGATGATGACTGTTGCTTAAAGGGGCCTAACATCTACGTCATCGGCCCCTAATGGTACGAGATGGAACGAAATGGCACGATAATTAAAATTTTTAAAATGTATCCACTCCCTAGAATTTAAAACAAATTATTATGAAATAAACAGACAACCGGCTAGACATACTTTAACAAACAAATAAGAAAACAACGAAACAATCGAATGAAAAACAGCGAACAATCAACAAGCAAATAACAAACAAGAAACATCAAAAGAACAACCAAGCAAAACAGCCATATCAAAGAAATGAACAGGCAATTACAACTGCAATGAAACAACCAACCAAAAAAGAACTAACAAAACAACTATACACCCATATAACGAACCAAATGAATGAGTATCAACGTAATAAACAAAAGGACCAATCAAACTAACAAAGGCAACCAAAATACGCGCAAACTAAAGCAACATATCAAACAAAAACACGCCAAACAAGCAAGCAAACCAAGAACAATAAAATTAATAAATATTCAAGCAAATTAGTAAAACAGTGATAAAGTAAACAAGGAAAAGCAAACGAATAAACAAAACACAACTGAAAATAATTACAAACTAACAAAAAAGATAGAAATAAAAACTAAAGAAACAATAAACATAAACAAATAAATAACCAACGAATCATAGTTATTATGGCTCTTTTAATGAAATGTATTAAGTAGCAGAGGGAGATGCATTTGGGAGAAAATGTCGTGAGCACTTCAGCCTATTCCGACGACTTACTCTTAACGGCGGGTTATGCTGCAAGTTTGAATTCTAATAGCTTAAGGCTTGAAAATAGAACCTGTAAGTGTATGATAGTATGATGAGCATCTCCAAGACTAAACTGATGTCATTCAGGAATACAACTTAGGGGACTGAATATCAGGTAAGAAATAAAAACTGGAACAGTTGGATCAGTTTTTAAGATGTGTCTTCTCCAACGATAACAGTAGACGGAGTAAAGTGGAGGCAAGATGCAACAAGGTTAATTGCTATCAATGGCCATGTGTAAAAAGGAAGTGAGCTTCCAAATATTATAATTATTCTGTTTCCTTAGTAGGAATAACTGCTGGTACGAACAAATGGAAACAATGGAAAGAGACCATTCCCATTGAGGAGATCAGGAGTTGCGAATGAACTGGATAGACGAAGGTGTGTGTATAAACCAGTCATGCGAGGCGGATGAAGGAAAATGGTTTACCCAGTCTCGGTCGTGGATGGAAAAGTAGAAAAGGAAGCTTAAATAACGCTCAGTTCTTCATCACGTCATTGTTAATTGTTGAGAATTAAGCGAGACCAGAGAGTCAACTGTGAACAGAGTATTTTAGAAGCACTTGGTTTATTCAAAGTGGCTTATAGGCTTAGCAGTAAAAGAGAAAACATTCGTTGCTTCATATCTAGTGGCTTAACGTCGCAGTAAACACGTCGTGGTAGTATCGACATGGTAGATTACTCTTTTTACGAGTTGATATACGTCGCTCCGACACAGACAGGTCTTGTTACGGTGATGGTATTGGAAGGAGCTACGAGTGGGCAGGGAGCGGCCGTGGCCTCAATTAAGTTACAGCCCTAGCATTTTCCTCGTGCGGAAATTAGAAAAAATTTAAAACAATCTTTAGGGCTGCCGACGGTGGAATTCGAATCCCGCATTTTCCAAATAAAAGCTCACAGCTACGCTACCCAACCAGCACGGTCAACTCGCTGGGTGAAGAAAACCTCATAGTCAATATACATGTAAGCCAATGTAGGCTATGTAAGAATTAATTTAACAAGAAATATATGGTATAAGATTACATTCAGCAGGCAGTTCAATTTAGGATTTAAATGCGAGTTCATCTGAACACCGTATTTCTTTTGTGAGCGCTGAAGCATTCTTCATAATGCTATCGCATAACTAGAATTATTGTGGAGACACGCAAAGGAATTTATACCCCGCTTTCTGCGCAGAATACGTGTATCGAATAAAGGCTATTTGAGTAATTTCAGTCGAATTCCACAAAGGGAGGATTGAGTTACTGTTTGTGGCATTCTGTGCTCGACTGTGTTTGATGCAATTCCCTTTGGAAATAAGGCTCGCTAAATTGGAAGCCGAGCCGTAACATTGATCTGTATTTGCAAGGGATAAACTGTCAGAACCTCAAGGTGATATTTATATCTGAACTCCTATGCGGCGTGTATGGTGGCTGGAGGCTCGAGAATTTTCCAGTATCAAAGCTAATTAATTGTATATAGTTGAACAATACTTTTAACCGTGGTGAAATTCCCAGTGGTATAGTACGGGAAGTAAAGAAGTACAGACTCCCATCGCTTCTAATAATCAGAGACAAGATTCAAAGTTCTTATCGTGAGGAAATAATTTAGAAACTGTTACTTACCTTCTGCTTAGGACTCATGATGGAATAGTTGTGATTTGAAATGAGCACAAATGTACATTTTAATTCGGGATATTTATCTCACAGTATTTAATATAAACCAGTAAAACTGTGCGCTGGCCCCGCGGGGCATACCTCTTACCCGGAGGCGCCGAGTTCGATTCCTGGCCCGGTCAGGAATTTTAAGTGGATCTGAGGGCTGGTTCGAGGTCCACTCATCCTACATGATTAAAATTGAGGAGCTATCTGACAGTGAGATAGCAGCACCGGCCTAGAAAGCAGAGAATAACGGCGGAAAGCATTAATCGTGCTGACCACACGTCACCTTGTAATCTGCAGGCCTTCGGGCCGAGCAGCGGTCGATTTGTAGGCCATGGCCCTTAGGGGGTCTTGCACCGTGGGATTTGGTTTGGTTTGGTTTAGTGAATCTGTGCGCATACACCAACAGTATCTTCTTAACCCCAAACCATACCTGTGGAATAACACACGACTGGATTTCTAAAAAGTTATTTTCAAATTTAAGATGAAAAAATTAAAAGTGACCATAACATTGACCACGACTCACCTCGCCGAGTTTGACATTGCTTCCACTTACTTGTGCCGGGCTCCTCACCTTCATCTTACCTATCCAACCTCCCGAGGTCAACTGCTGTTCTTTTCCGACCTCGTGAGTATTAGGTTTGCATGGCTTACTTTCACATTCTTAGTGGCCCTTGTCTTTTTATGGCCAATGCCTTCATTTTTCGAATTGTCGCACCCCTTCCATTTTTCCTCTGGTTATTGTAATTAGAGGATGGTTACCCATTTGTACTACCTCTAAAAACCGTAATCACCCCCTGTCAGTGGGGGACGCAGATGAGAAATAAACACACGGTCACCCCTGCCTGTCGTAAGAGGTGACTAAGTGGGGTCCCATGGGCTCTCAACTTGGAAGCGCGGGTTGGTGACCATGGGGCCCTAAACTGAGTCCTGGCATTGGTTTCCCTTACTTGTGTCAGACTCCTCACTTTCATCTATCCTCTCCGACTTCCCTTGGTCAACTCATGTTCTTTTCAGACTCCGTGGTATTAGAGCATTCGAGGCCTAGGGCGTCTTTCAATTTCACGCCCTCCGTGGCCCTTGCCTTTCTTCGTCCCTTACTTCATTTTTCTTCATTTTTTTATCTGTCTACCCCCTGTGGGTGGGGGACGCTGATGTAAAATACACCCACGGTGTCCCCTGCGTATCGTAAGAGGCGAATAAAATGGGCGACCAAGGGATGATTATATTAGAACTATGAAACTACTTGTGATTGGTACCATCACGCCGGGAACACCATGGGTCACCTTTACATGCGAGTAGGACCAGTGTGTTAGGTACACAATAGTTTTGTGTTTAGTAGCAATAGTGTGTGGGTCACTATGGGTGATTAGTACTACTATATGCGGAACACCATGGGCTTACATTGCCTGTGATTGGTACCATTGTGAGAAACACCATGGGTCTGGGCGTAGCCTATGATTAGTAGCACTATACTGTATGAGCGACACAGTGGGCCTGCGTTGCCTGTGATTAGTTCCCACTATTCGGGGATTTTAATCTTCATTGCTTAATTCCAGTGGCCCGGGGGCTGGGTGTTTGTGTTGTCCCCAGCATCCGTGTAACTCACACACCATATATAACACTATCTCCACCACAATAAAACGCAGTTACATCCACATTGCAGATACCGCCCACCCTCATCGTACGGTCTGCCTTACAAGGGCTGCACTCGGCTAGAAATAGCCACACGAAATTATTAATAACCACTATGTGATATGGGATAGTACGAGTGGGGTTCTCTACGAGTGGCGCCATTATGTGAGAAACACCATAGGTCTGCGTTACCTGTGCGACGTACAATACATGTTAGTAGTACCATAACGTTTGGAACACCGTGAGTCTACGCTACCCTTGATTAGTACCGCAGTTTGGCAAATACCATGGTTTTACTTTACTAGCGATAAGTACCATTATGAGGGGCCGATGGCCTGGATTTTGTACCCCCTTTGGACAACAAGAATCATCGATTCAGAATTGTGCTTTGTAAGCAGTCCCTTGGTCAGTATTACTAATTTTTCAATGTAGTCTCTGGGTAGGTGAGGCATTGCGGGTCGAATTCACTGTATTTTTAAGTTCATAATCATTGTTCTTCATCATATTTTCTAAAATTCTAGGCAGTAGATTTATTTTGGTTTTATTTTTAACTTTCAGTATTGTGAGTTGGCTCCGCTGATTATTTTAAATTCATATTTATCCTTTCATTCTTCATTATCACGTTTTAAATTCTAGTCACCGGATGAATTTTGGACTTTTAAATTGTCATTGCATTTCTTCTCATTTCTTACCAATAGAGGCTGATGACCTATATGTTAGGCCCCTTTAAAGAACAAGCATCATCATCGTCATGAAAACAGTAATCATCACCACCAATACCTGTGGCTATGAATAAACAATAACATAACTGCTCAAATCTTAGATTAGCCTTGTCAACAATGCAGGAATGAACTCCTGTCTTTGCGTTTAACCTCATGAACCAACTCTAATACAGTATATGTGAACATACAAAAATATAGGTCTAACTAAACAACCTATGCATTGAAGATGTCAGCCATCTCTAAATGTATGAATTAAATAATCAATGATTTCATGATTTCAGTAACTCCTCAAGTACCAATAAGACAGATCGATGTTTCGGGGAGAGAACAATTAGTGCTCTCGCGATATAACTTCTTGCTATTTCTATTAACGGTGTAGTGCATAGAAGTAACCCATGCACCATACAAGAACTGAAAAATTCAATTCAAATAAAATTGTGAAGATTCATGGGGCTGAATTGCATACCGGCATGAGCCCTGTTGTCATCCATCCAGGGAGATACTAGTTTTGGTCACCTTACGCGAACAGATCTCTGCACATGGTTATGAGGGTGTTTAGGAGTTGTAGTAAGGATGTGAAGGAGAGAGAGCATATAAGTCTCTGGTAAGACCCCAACTAGAGTATGGTTCAAGTGTATGGGACCCTCACCAGAATTACCTGATTCAAAAACTGGAAAAAAATCCAAAGAAAAGCAGCCCGATTTGTTCTGGGTGATTTCCGACAAAAGAGTAACGTTACAAAAATCTTGCAAAGTTTGGGCTGGGAAGAATTGGCAGAAAGAAGACGAGCTGCTCGACTAAGCGGTATGTTCCGAGCTGTCAGCGGAGAGATGACGTGGAATGATATTAGTAGACGAGTAAGTTTGAGTGGCGTTTATAAAAGTAGGAAAGATCACAATATGAAGATTGGAATTCAAGAGGACAAACTGGGGCAAATATTCATTTATAGGAAGGGGAGTTAGGGACTGGAATAACTTACCAAGGGAGATGTTCAATAAATTTCCAATTTCTTTGGAATCATTTAGGAAAAGGCTAGGAAAACAACAGATAGGGAATCTGCCACCTGGACGACTGCCCTAAATGCAACTCAAGATTGATTGATTGATTGATTGATTGATTGATTGATTGATTGATTGATTGATTGATTGATTGATTGATTGATTGATTGATTGATTGATTGATTGATTGATTGATTGATTGATTGATTGATTGATTGATTGATTGATTGATTGATTGATTGATTGATTGATTGATTGATTGATTGATTGATTGATTGATTGATTGATTGATTGATTGATTGATTGATTGATTGATTGATTGATTACTCATAAGGCAGGTGTCTCTCTTTCAAACTCACTTAATGTAAACATAAGAGATCGGTTTCATCTGTCGCAATCTTGTACACAAACACAAACACTTATCCAATTATATTACGTAACCTGTCGAAATGTACAAGAATTAATTGATGTTTTTTTAAAATACAATGTATAACCCTCGTTCTTGAATTTTCCACATTTGTAATAAGTTTTCATCTTTTATGGAATATTTTGTACGTTAACCAATGGAATTCAACTCATAGATATAGTCAGCAGCTGTCAAACAGATTGACATCACCGTGAAAGGTAGTCCTACTCGTGACAGTGGTAGAGTAATATGTTTCCAGTGGACAGTTCCCCATGAGTAAACTGACCATACGTGTTAGTTTTTCGATAGGGCCAAGCACTTACCCGCTACTTTAGTTATTTCGCCATTGACCACAGCCAAACTGTCAAGTAAGCTCAATTCTCTAGAAAACCGCAGTTACAAAGAAATGCACGTGACGTTTCTTGTGGAAAATGTAATTAAAAATCACGTGTTGCACTTCCTTAATGGATAGTGCAACCATTTACCCGTTAGATGATGGTGATGATGATGATGATGTTTGTTGTTTTAAGGGGCTTGAAAGCCAGACCATCGGCCCCTAATGGTACGGGGTGAACGAAATGAATATTTATACTTCAAAATGTGTCCACCGACTAGAATATAAAACGGATGATGATGAATTGGTCTTGAAACAATACAATCCGTGGATCCCATTCACAATATCTTCACTGTGCGATTCGTTGGCTGAATGGTCAGCCTACTGGCCTTCTGTTCAGAGGGTCCCGGGTTCGATTCTCGGCCGGGTCGGGGATTTTAACCTTCATTGGTTAATTCCATTGGCCCGGGGGCTGGGTGTTTGTGCTGTCCCCAACATTCCTGCAACTCATACACAACATAACTCTATCCTCCACCACAATAACAAGCAGTTACCTACACATTACAGATGACACCCACCCTCATCGGAGGGTCTGCCCTACAAGGGCTGCACCCGGCTTGAAATAGCCACACGAAATGTTTTAATATCTTCATTACTGGGATGATACTCAATATCTAATGGGGTCCAAAATCCAAGTCACAAGCCCCTCATAATGTTAACTAATCACTAGCAAAGCAAAACCATGGTGTTCCACCTGCAGTGGTATTAATCACAGGTAACGTGGACTAATGGTGTTTCTCGATTGGTGAGTCTAATCACAGGTAATTTAGACCCATGGTATGTCACACACAATGGCACAACCCACAGGTAACACAAACCCATGATGTTTCGCAGATAAGGGTACTATTGCAGACCCATGGTGTTCCTATCATAGTGGGACTAATCACGGGCGCCTGTATTCCCGTGGTGCTCCTCACTTAGTGGAACTAACCACAGGGCACGTATACTAATGATGGTGCTCACAAAGTGGTACTAATCATATACAATGTAGACCCACGGTGCATCACACATTATGGCAACGCCCATAGGCAACCCAAACCAATGGTGTTCCTCATATAATGGTACTACTACTCTCAAGCAACGCAGACCATGGCTTTAGTCACATAATGGTACTAATCACGGGCGCCAGCAAAACCCGTGGTGTTTCCCACTTAGTGGCACTAATCGCAGGTAACGTAGACCTGCGGTGTTTTCCATAAAGTGGTACCACTCATAGGTAACGGAGACCCGTTCTGAACACAGTTGGACTGACCGGTGCAATACACACGATGACCATTATCACAAACAACGCCCAGACCCGTAGTGTTTCTCGCAAGGTGGCACTAGTCACAAGTAATGTAGATCCATGGTGTTCCACACGTAATAGTACTAATCATTAATATTTTAATGGTTCTAATGTCATCAACCCTTCTTCTTCTTAACACGTCGCCTGCAAATGGAAGTAGACGATCCACACGGCCAGTTCCGATCTTGACGTTGCAGCCATGCCATGTGGATTTATTGGAATATCTCTCAGGATCTTTAACACAGTGGTTTCCCGTTGCCTTCTGCATCTTAATGCCGTTGACCAAACTGGTTCCTCCGCCTTTGGGAACAATTTCTAGTCCCCAGGACAATAGAGTGCCCTTACCCATACCCGCTCATCCACTCTCAAAGAGACTGTTGGCACTTGGTATAGAGGATCTCCTTATACCGGGAGATAATCGGTCCCTTCATTCGTTAGCCGACTGCGTATAAAATATTATTTTTATATGCAGTCGTTGCCCCCTCTCTACCGCGGGGAGGTGAATGTCAGGATTTCATCGTCATTGAAACAAGGATCAAATGGCATTTCCTTGTTTCTCTGGTTCTTTAGAGGGGCATCAACACTTGGTCGCCCATTTTTGTCGCCTCTTACGACAGGCACGGGATACCGTGTGTGTATTCTTCGTCTGCGTCCCCCACCCACAAGGGGTTACCCATTATTCGATGAAGGGCCAAATTTCCCAAACTTTTGGACATACCCCAGTAAAATAGCCCACTAGTACGAAACGGTGAAATATATCACAATCAAAAGTATCACTTGAGTGACTCGGGAATTCAAGCTATATTTTAACTAATTTCAGCTCAGTAGGTCCATTAGGATTCGAGCCTATCCTGTACATACAAACAGACACACGAGCAAACAAGCAGACTCCGTCTCATTCTTTATTGATAGTATATAATATATTAAATGAGAACAAACACTAAATATTCAAAAGAAGAAAAAGACAAAGGGGAGGTTGAAGAACATGAAGCATGTCTGCAATATGAGTAAGGATTCTTAGAGCCAAGTGAGGTTGTGGGCTGCGCAAACTCTGGAGGGAGATATAGAGTGGTATCGCTCAATTAGGGAAGTGTCAACATGACATGTTGAACAGACGCGTGGCGTGCAAGCGGAATATAAAGATTCGCTGTCACATTCAGTTTTGTCGACATCCCACCCCTGCAGTGGTATCTGGCAGACAGTGCGCGTCACTCAATGTCTTCATTTTCTCTTTTGCGATAGCTGTCTCTCTTTCCTTACTTCGTTCCCCTTTCGCATTACTCTGCACATCATGCATAACCATGATCACACACTCTCTTCAGTATTCTGAGCAACAGAATGAATCTGAGCTTCGAAAAAGGTTTAAGTAATTTACTAAAATTTATTATAAAGATTTCCAAGAAATACCTATAAAAAGTTTGGCACTCATACATTTTCTCGGCTACACGGGCTTAGAGTAAACAGAGCGACTACAGATTGTTTGCTTGTTTCCTTCTTAGTAGCCTCGTACGACATAGACAGTGGGTAAAGATAATGCACCCTTTGACTCCACCTACGGGGGGGGGGGGGGAGATTAAGATTTCCGATAAACCGAAAGAAGAATGGATGTATGCACAAAAGTGTGGTAAGCCACATGAATTGTGAGAAAATGAAAGAGATCCTACACCTAGTAAATGTAATACTAATCTTATTATTATTATTATTATTATTATTATTATTATTATTATTATTATTATTATTATTATTATTATTATTAGCCAGTCATGTAATATAGAGTAGGCCTTGGATTCGTTATCCGGCCAATTATGGACTGAGGAATAGAACGAAATTTTCTCAAGTTCTTAGTTACATGAAGAAAGCGCACAGTGAGAAGATGGCACCACTTACCCAGTATACATAGACGAATACCGGTTGCCATGGTTACAATGGTGTCGGGATATTGAAGACGCTAATTCCAGACAGACCTCCAGCTCGAAAACGTATCAATGTTAAACCTACAATTCCTCATAACATCAGTCACGACATTAAAAGTGAAAATTTCATACACAGTGTTTCAAAACGCACAGAATAATTTAATCGTTGGATTCCTCACAAATAGAGAAGAAAATACTGAATTTCGGTCTTGGCCTCCACGTTACCTAATCTAAAACCGTTTCGTGTGGGATTACGCAAATTTTGACGTAACTTATACAACTGGTCTAGAGAGTGCAGCAACAATCCATGGCAGAATGGTTAACATGGACACGAGAGCGGACCCACTGCGATTGCCATGGAGATAAGCTTGTTGGCCGGCTCGTGTTG
Source organism: Anabrus simplex (assembly GCF_040414725.1). Classification (NCBI taxonomy): domain Eukaryota; kingdom Metazoa; phylum Arthropoda; class Insecta; order Orthoptera; family Tettigoniidae; genus Anabrus; species Anabrus simplex. The sequence continues at coordinate 210,040,184 of NC_090268.1, read as the reverse complement.
CTTTGAGTCGCCAAACCTCTCACGTCTTAGTTACGAACGTCAGAATACAGCGGTCTGAAGGAACGAACGCGTGATCCGGAAACAAAGGGGAAGAGAAAGTGGCAACACAGTGCAATAGCACGTGCAATGTTCCTCCCTCCAGCCCTGTCTGTCAAAACGCTTCTTTTAATACTCGTATCACCAGTATAGACGATCCGAATAACACCACGGAACACATGCTATAATTTCGCAGTCCAGAGTCAGCATGCTCCTAATATGGCGGATGAGCGCGCTGCTGATTATTGCACCATCTAACTTTCGAAGCCATTTTAGTAGAGTGCGTGAACCTTTCTCCCTTCAAAACAGCTTTTATATTTTTGCTGGCTGTTGTAGTCTTGAAATATTGAAAGAGGTCTGGTACATACTTTCATTTCATACTATTCCGTAATTGCCTTCTTCCCATTTTCAAAAAATACGGAAAATGACACTTTACCGTACTCTAATTTCCGCACGGTTTAATAAGGAATATTCTGTAACTGGTTGAACTCCGCTAAACAGCAATGTAAACTCGGATAGTGAGAGAGATAATGAATCAAGGAACGCCAAATGTAACCATATTAATAGACATGATAGTATAGCTTTTGGATATTTCTAACTGACAAATATCGCATATATCACAGTATAACATGAAGTTCTTATTACTATCACTAATCCACCAGACGACCATGTTTACTACCCTGGTAGCTTAGTGGACAGTTCGCTGTTTAAAATAATAATAATAATAATAATAATAATAATAATAATAATAATAATAATAATAATAATAATAATAATAATAATAATAATAATTTCTTGTAAGCACAGACCTGCAAGTCATATGCAAATGCATTTATGCATTTATTTACATGGCATAACTCTGGCTATGAAGCGTGCTATTCTGCCAAACCATGTCTCATAATGCACATAAAATTTAACAATATATCACACATGCACACTATAATACTAAACTGTACATATAGTTACAACAACACATTAAAGAAAAAATAAACGTATATAAAATAAGCCAACATTAAAATAAGCCCTATTTCATCAATGAAAACAAATTTAATAAAACTTAGTGATATATGGAATGAATTAACAAAACAGGAAAACAGAATTCATAATGTAGTTACACTCAACTTGATCTGCCCAAGTACCGCTGCCATATATTTTTTTTAAATACGGTTCGTATCGGGTGTCCCTGGGTTCATTTTGCTCCGAATTCCGTGTTCGAATTGTATCAACAAGAAAATAATTGTTGTGGAGGGTGGATTTGTGATTTGGTATTTTGAGGGTTAGTTTATTTTCTGCTCTGGTCTGATTCTTGTGAATGGTTGAGAGCAACTGGAAAGAATCTGTTAGATAAGAGCGTATCTGCATGTACAATATTTTGTGGAGTAGGAGCAACGAATGATCGCTACGACACTAGGTTTAGTTTAATCCAATTTAACTCATGGAATGCACGAGTTATATGATGAAATTTTGGAATGTTCATTATGAAACGGGCGCAAGCATTCTGAGATCCCTGTATTCTATTAGAGAGGGCACCACTGAGTCCGCCGTGACGATGTCACAGTAGCCAAACTGTTGAACCAACAGGTTTCTAACCTTGAAAGAACTTAATCTTTCATTCTTTTAAATGATTGAAGGGAGAAAACTACTCGTTGATATACAGCTGTTACATGTTCTGTCCATTCAAGAAGTTTTTTGTTCAGTATTAACCCTAAATTTTTAACTTTGTTCTCAAAAGGAATAATGATTCCATTCAATATTGTTAAGGGGGATATCTGCTTTCGTTATGTGAAAATGGGTCTTGTATTGAACCCATAAACTTTGAGTCATAAGGAGCCAGAGACCTAAAGTCATGAGGAGCCCTAGCTCCATTTCTGACCAGACACGGCAAGTGGAGAACAGGTGGGGTGATACTCATTCTCACGCTACAGAAATTACGTCACTAACACGTGTAGCATGTGCAGTAATTTGGCGGAACTATTTGTTTTCGTTAAAAGTCCATTTTAAGGAGAACTGGCGACGAACTCGCCGACAGGAAATCGTAAATGAAACTTGGTTGTTAGTGGTAAAGACTTTAGACCGCTGAATAGCTCCGTAAGGAAATTTGTTTAAACTCTGTTACATCGACCAGCTGAAAGGCATGGCGGTCTATAATGATGATATATGTATGTAATGGCAGCCATTAATAATAATTATCTTTTCTACCCCGAAGAAATTTGTTTGCCAAACTGATCCTTTTTATATAAAGTACAGGATATAAGACCTAACATTTGCCTCGCGGGAGTTAGTTGGACTAAAATGGAATATTTTTTATAATTTCTGTTCCCAGCCCTTTCCTCCATATCGTTCATAGCAAGACACGAACAATTGAACAAGAAAATGCCAATGCATGGATCAAGTATTGACGATTTGCGACGCGATGAATCAAAATTATCTATAATTACATTTATTGAATTTAAAATCAGTTTACCATGGAATGAAATAACATATTGCGCGCAACAGCCACTAAAATCATAAGTTTACGTTGCTCGTTTCGAAATTCCGTGACGTAAACCTCTCACTCGTAACGTAAAGGTCATTTTCCGTGGCTTCTGCGTTAATAAATATTCTGGGTCATATAGATATTTACTGGTGAACCCAGTACTGGAACAAAATTTTAGACGTATTCCAAATTAAAAATCGCTAATATTGTAAAGAGAGAATTAAAATTTAACAATTCTATCCATGGGCAATTCAGTCATAATTCAAAGGGTTAAAATTAAAATCTCATCTGACGTAATAATTATGTCAGCCTTAATTAAATGTGAAGTTATATGCTCAAAACAAGGCCATAATTACGTAGGAACGTTATTTTTAGCGATTTTAGAAGTTGTAACTGCAAACCTTGTTAATTAAACACGCTGTAATTATGTGGCTTTGCTACGACTTAGGGTCGCAACCCCTCGCTCTGGCTTATTACACCAAACGCAAAATTAGTTTGCCGGGGTTCATTAGGCGATGCTGAGGTCATGTGTATTAATACGCGTGTTTACAGAAGTGGAAGCCGGGACACATCTCAAATTCAAGTTAGACAGATTATTTCCAGTCCAGTAGGTGTTGATGGTATAATTAAAGGGAGAAATAGTGAGACTATCAGTCGTCACTAAACTGCGTAACTATACCGCACCCTAAGTGTCATTCTTCATTTAGTTCTTCTAATACGCCATTAAGCTGATCCAAAACTATTGTATATTGCGAAATTGTTTTTTTGTCGTGAAACATAAGGTTTCGAATTCTCCAGTGATAAATCAATGCGACGCTTTTGAAGTAACAAATATACGTGCGGCGCCGACTTCGTGTGTGATACGGTGTTTGAGGTGCCCCAACATTTTGGGGGCTTTCAGCCCTCCCGCAGACATACAGAAGAATTATTAAGAAAAGATATATCATAAGAAAAAGAATAAAATAAGGTAAGAGAAAAGAGGGAATCTTAATTTTTCGCCGTACTCCTGAACCTAGCAATCCCATGCTACCTTTCAATGAGCATGTGTTAAATATCGCTAACAAGGCATTTAAAACGTTAGGCTTCCTCAAAAGAAATTGCAATAGTTTTAAATCTGGTGTCCCTTTGAAAACCCTGTATTTCTCGCTTATACGATCTAGTCTAGAGTACTGCTCTGAAGTGTGGATCCCCTCACAGCAATTCTTAGTTAATGCCTTAGAGCGAGTACAGATCATATTCTCAAAATGGATCAGTAAAAAGTGTTTGGGGATTAAGCTGTCATCGATATACACTGACTGACAGAGCAAATGCAACACCAAGAAGGAGTGGCTCGAAAGGGATGAAAGTTGGGGAAAAAACAGAGACGGCACGGACGAATAATTGATGTTTATTTCAAACCGATAAGCAGGTTACACAATGCGCACGGCATTGACTCAGTAGGATGTAGGACCACCGCGAGCGGCGATGCATGCAGAAACACGTCGAGGTACAGAGTCAATAAGAGTGCGGATGGTGTCCTGAGGGATGGTTCTCCATTCTCTGTCAACCATTTGCCACAGTTGGTCGTCCCTACGAGGCTGGGGCAGAGTTTGCAAACGGCGTCCAATGAGATCCCACACGTGTTCGATTGATGAGAGATCCGGAGGGTACGCTGGCCACGGAAGCATCTGTACACCTCGTAGAGCCTGTTGGGAGATGCGAGCAGTGTGTGGGCGAGCATTATCCTGCTGAAACAGAGCATTGGGCAGCCCCTGAAGGTACGGGAGTGCCACCGGCCGCCGCACATGCTGCACGTAGCGGTGGGCATTTAACGTGCCTTGAATACGCACTAGAGGTGACGTGGAATCATACGCAATAGCGCCCCAAACCATGATGCCGCGTTGTCTAGCGGTAGGGCGCTCCACAGTTACTGCCGGATTTGACCTTTCTCCACGCCGACGCCACACTCGTCTGCGGTGACTATCACTGACAGAACAGAAGCGTGACTCATCGGAGAACACGACGTTCCGCCATTCCCTCATCCAAGTCGCTCTAGCCCGGCACCATGCCAGGCGTGCACGTCTATGCTGTGGAGTCAATGGTAGTCTTCTGAGCGGACGCCGGGAGTGCAGGCCTCCTTCAACCAATCGACGGGAAATTGTTCTGGTCGATATTGGAACAGCCAGGGTGTCTTGCACATGCTGAAGAATGGCGGTTGACGTGGCGTGCGGGGCTGCCACCGCTTGGCGGCGGATGCGCCGATCCTCGCGTGCTGACGTCACTCGGGCTGCGCCTGGACCCCTCGCACGTGCCACATGTCCCTGCGCCAACCATCTTCGCCACAGGCGCTGCACCGTGGACACATCCCTATGGGTATCGGCTGCGATTTGACGAAGCGACCAACCTGCCCTTCTCAGCCCGATCACCATACCCCTCGTAAAGTCGTCTGTCTGCTGGAAATGCCTCCGTTGACGGCGGCCTGGCATTCTTAGCTATACACGTGTCCTGTGGCACACGACAACACGTTCTACAATGACTGTCGGCTGAAAAATCACGGTACGAATTGGGCCATTCGCCAACGCCGTGTCCCATTTATCGTTCGCTACGTGCGCAGCACAGCGGCGCATTTCACATCATGAGCATACCTCAGTGACGTCAGTCTACCCTGCAATTGGCATAAAGTTCTGACCACTCCTTCTTGGTGTTGCATTTGCTCTGTCAGTCAGTGTATTATAATTTGTTTTGTACAAACATGTGTACTGAGTCACTTAGGACTAGGCGCAGGTATGTCAACTCACGTTTCATACAAAAATGTATCAGTAATTTCCTTGAATGTCCCATTTTACTCCAGTTGCTACCAATTCATGTTCCTTCCCGCAACCCCCGACATGCTGTCACCTTTCACTTACCCAGGTGCAGTACAGAATCACATAGGAACTCTTGGTTTATGCAGGCCCTAAGATCCCTGGACGAAATTCGCGGGATGGTGGATATATTTCACTCGTCAGCTAGTGAAATTCGCAGACATCTCATGGACGCTTCATAGACAGTATGTTGTTCCTTGTAACTTGTTCTGTGCATTTGTCATCATTATGTGATACCTGTTCCCAACTTCGAGCAGCCAATTGTTCTTTACTTTCATTGATAGGGCTAAGATTAGAATTCTTTCGGTCAATCTCTGATTACTCATTCTGAGAATATGTCCATAAAATTCCAAACGTCTTTTCCTACATGTTTCTGAGATCTTCTCTGAGTGTTGGTGCAGGTCATGAGATTTCCTTATCATCCAAATTCCCCCTGTACAGACTGGTCCAAAAATGTCCCTTTAGATTTGAGATTTTCCTTTCTTGTTTTTCTACATCTTTAATCAATGATCAGTGTTTCAGATGCATATAGTGCTTCAGGCTTGATAACAGTGTCATAATATCTTAATTTTGCATTCTGGGATATATATTTTTTATTATAACTGTTCCAAGTGTGTTTGCATGCTCTTTGTAGTTTAGATACCCTTTCTTTGTTTGCTTCAAGATTGACTCACGAAGGTATTTGAATTTAAACACTTTGGAAATTTTTCCAGATTGGGTTTTCATTGGTTGTCCATCTATGTACCGAAGGGATCCTTCCATGTAGTGGGTTTTCTGATATGAGATCTGGAGTCCTGTTCTGGATGCAATTTCCTGTCTGTTAGTGGGACACACTGCTAAGTCATCAGCGAAGGCCAAATACTGTAAATTAATTTTATTTTCACATAATCTGCCAAGGGTTACTCCTTTTACTACGTTTTCCCAAGTCCTAATCACTTTTTCCAGGAAAATATTAAATAATAAAGGGGACAACACATCTCCTTGCCGGACTCCTGTTTTAACATCAAATGCTTCAGAGGCAATTCTCCTAAGAATTTAACCTTGGAAGTGGTGCCTGTCAGTGTTTGGATGATTAATTCTCTTGTTTTCCTGTCTACTTTGAATTCTTCCAGTAAACGGAAAAGTGTCGGTCTATCTATAAAATCATATGACTTTTTGAAGTCCACAAAAGTAACCAACGTTTGCCTGCTTTTACGAATTTCTAGGATGATCTTGAGGTTAAGAATCTGTTCTGCGCACGACCTGCCTTTCCTGTACCCTCCCCGATTTTCTCCAATCAAATGATCTGTTTGCATTTCAAGTCTCTTGAGTAGGAGTTTTGAAAGAATTTTGAAGGTGAATGTTAGAAGGAAAATACTTCTGTAGTTATAATGTCAGTTTTATCCCCTTTCTTATATGATGGGAGAATTATTGCACACTTCCAGTTTCAGAAAGTGTTTCACTGGTCCAGATATCCGTAATAATTTTATGGATTTTCTGAGTGAGATTTCTGCCACCTGCTTTCCACATTTCGGCAGTTATACGATCTTCCCCTGGAACTTTGTTGTTTTTTAACTCATGTATTATTTGTTCAACTTCTTCTACTGTTAGAGGTTTTTAATCTCGATTTGGTTCTGATGTTTTAAAAGGGAGTTAGGCAGTAGAAGATTCGTAATTTAGAAGGTCTTTAAAATTATCTGCCAAAAGTTTACAGTTTTCTTCATTATTTATTCCGGTCGCTTGAAACATGGAGTGGGTGCTCTATAACTCGTCAGTTCTTCTTTAACGTTTCTGTAAAAGTTCCTAGTATTGTTTTTCTTGAACTCTTGCTCGATTTCTGGCAGTCTGATCTGACCGGAGTGACGTCTTTGGAATCTTATAATCCTTGATGTTTCCTTCTTGATTTTAATGAAAGCATGCCATTTCTCCGTAGATTTCTGTGAGTTCCAGTCTTGCCATGTTTTCATGCAAAGTTCTAACGCCTTATCACAGGTATCGTTGCACCACTGATGTTTACGTTTCCTCGGTGGCATGTAAGTGCACTCGGCTGCTTTTACAAGTTTGTCTTTAAGTTCTGACCAAGTAGTAGCATTTTGCTCCGAGATATTGGCCAGGAAAGAGCTTGAGTTTTGCTTCAGAATCTCTAGGTCGATTTGTGGGTTTCACCGTGATCTACATTTTGGTCTGTTAGGTTGATACTTCACTTTCATTATAGGTGGCGACCAGAGTCGGCGATACACTTCTTGACTTCCACAATCATGATCTCCTTCTGGTTTCTCTTTGTAATTGCCACATGTTCTATCTGAAATTCTCCTGAATGGATGTTCGGGGACCTCTAGGTTGTTTTCTTCTGTAGGCATGCTAGAAAATGAGTAGACATTAGTTTCAGATCAAAGGTCTGACAGAAGATTTTCAACCTTTCTCCATTTATATTCATTCTTTTTGGGCAGGGTAGAGTCCTACGGTGGATTTTTACTTCTTTTCCTATTTGTTCATTGAAATCTCCCATCAAAATATTTACATGATGTTTAGGAATTTCGGCGACTGTTTCTTCTGGATGTTCCCAGAATTCTTCCCCCTTTTCCGCACATATTATTATTATTATTATTATTATTATTATTAATGCTGCACTATTTTAGCCCTGATGTTCTTAGTTAACGGAACAGCATTGACTGTGAGCCATGCTCCATAACAGTGTTGCCAACTTAGCGGATTTACTGCTAATTTTGACGGAATTAGAAGGTTGTCGGCGGAGAAATATATCATTTAGCGGACTTTTTAGCGGAATTTAGTGTTTTATCCACTTTACATTTTTAAAAAATGTGCACTCCAGTCTGTCTCCAATCTCTTCCACATGTCTTATCAGGAACTAGCAGTCACATGAGGAAAACATGTTATTTGGATCTGATGTTATGAGATCATGGTATCATAAATTTGTAATGCGTGGGGAAATGGTACATTTCTCTTAGTTGGCGAATGATGACAGATAATGAAACTGTGAGAGAGTAGCATTTATATTTATGCTATGAAGGAAAACCGTTTAACGAACTGGCCTGTTCTGTGTGTGGCCCTTGAGGTAGGGGATTCACCTAGTTTGCACCCGGCACTAAAACGCCTATAAGTTTTAGCTCGCCGGCTCGCCGGGAGGGAGTTAATCCCAGTGAAACTGACAGATCAGGTGAGTGCAGACATGTATTATTATTATTATTATTATTATTATTATTATTATTATTATTATTATTATTATTATTATTATTATTATTATTATTATTATTATTATTATTGCTCATTTTTATTGCTCATTATTTGAGATCGGATTTCTTGGCGAAATTTTGGTGGATTTTTGGTAGTATTTAGCGGATCTTGAAAATATAAGTTGGCAACACTGCTCCATAAGATCTTTTCGTCGTCCACATTGACCACCAGTATACTCCTAGCGGTTTGAAGAGTGCGAGCATGCGGGCGTTGTTCAAAAAGAGAACTTTAATTACAACTCACGGCAGCAGAGAGAACACATCTCGGCCACGTACTGTATATTAATTAAATTAATGCCGCAGTAGAACATTATCAAGGTAACACTTCGCCCGGTCGGAGATTAATATAAGATATCAATATCCTCTCGGACGGACTGCATGCAGATACTGTATGTATGCACGACCGCATGTGCTTGATGACCCACCATTAAATCATCTGCAGCTTGTGAAGCTATACGAGCGGATATCATTCGCTAATGAAGATATATATTATAGCACATACGTTAAAATTCTCGCTTCAGAGAAAATATCTGGTGATGCATATTTCTGAAATAGATTGCCTCTCTTCTCCACGCGTGTTAATGCGCTTCTAGAGACGGTGGGTTCGAACCCACCGTAGGCTGTCCTGAGAATAGTTTACTGTGATTTCCAATTCTCACATCGACGGAAATGGCGGGACAGTTCCTATTCATAAGCCACATCCGATTCCTTTCACCACCTTCCCCTATTTCATTCACCATTATTCATCTCACGCTTGCAAAAGTCTAACACGTGTACTTCCAGAAAATGGAAAGACAAGTTGAAAATTACTTGGGAGAAGATAATTTCGCTTCCGAAGAAATGTAGGGACACATGAAGCAATCCTGACTCTACGTCTTATCTTAGAGGATCGAATTAAGAAAAGCAAGCCCAAGTACATGGCGTTCGTAGATGTAGAAAAGCAGTTGATAATATCGATTTGACCAAGATATTTGAGATTCTGAATGTGATCAGAATCAAATACCAAGAGAGAAGAATCGTATACAATATGTAATAAAGTCAGTATGCAGTGATAAGCGTCGAGGACATTGAAAAAGAAGCAGCAATCCAGAAAGGAGAGACGAAAGACTGCATTTCCCTCCCTACTTCTCCATGTTTAAATGGAACGGGCGTAAAGGAAATTAAGGAGGAATCTGTAAAGAAAATCACACTCCAAGGAGAGGAAATCAAAACCGTGAGATTTCCGATGATATTGTTATTCTATCTGAGACTGAAGAAGATCTGGAGAAATTGCTGAATATTATGGACAGACACTTGGGGAAGGCGTACACGAAGAAAACAAATAAGTACAAGACAAAAATAATGGAATGCAGTCGAACGAATTCAGATAATGCAGGAAGTATTAAAGTAGGAAATTAAGTCTTAAAGGAAGTAGATGAATGTTGTTACTTGGGTAGTGAAATAACTATCGATGACGGAAGTAATGGGGATAAGGTATGCAGACTAACACAAGCAAGGAAGTCCTTTCGTAAGAAAAGAAATTTAATTCGAACATTGATATAGCAATTTGAAAGACGTTCTTAAAAACTTTCGTATGGAACTGAAACATTGCAGATAACTAGTTCAGAAAGGAGGAGAATAGAAGCTTTTAAAATGTGAAATGCTGAAGGCAAGATTGATAGACAGAATCAAAAATGATGAGATACTGAATCGAACTGGTGAGAGGAGATTGATTTGGCTAAATTGAAGGAGAATAAAGGAGAAAATGATACGACACATCTTAAGACACCCAGGACTAATTCATTTGGTTTTTGAGGGAAGTGAAGGCGGTAAGAAGGATAGGGGTAGACCAAGGTAAAAATGTGCCACGCAGATTATAGCGGATATAGGACGCAGTAGTTGCATAGGAATGAAAAGTTTACCAAAGGATATGGTGGCATGAGGAGCTACATCAAACCAGTCTATGGACTGATGGCTGGAACAACAATATCTTTAATTTCATGTTCATTAGTTCCTCAACTTACCTTGACGGGAAGGGCATCCAGCCGTAAAACATGCCATATAATTTAATATCACGTCATTCCCGACCCTATGTCAGGAAGGAGGACTAAGCGGTAAGCATGTATTATTATTATTATTATTATTATTATTATTATTATTATTATTATTATTATTATTATTATTATTATTATTATTATTATTATTGTTACTATTATTATCACTAACATGTGCCCAACTAAGGAGCGAGATTGAACTTATATAGCAGATGAATTTGCTTTCTTCCCAGAATATCTTAATCCTGTCGCTGTGTATCTTCTTCCGTACATCCGTCTATGCAGTGGTGGTTCTCATCTTGTTTTTTCAGCGAAATGAACCAACGTTCTAAAGCTAGGCCTGTCCCATAAAATTCCACCCTTTATACTGATTTCTTGAAGGTTTTAAAATTCTGATTATCCAGTTACTCTTGTCTCTTAGTGAGAAGGCATACTAACATACATTTTTAGTAAGTCTTTCATTGTCCATTCTTTCAATATGGCCATAAAATTCCAGTCGCCTTTTTGTAATAGTACAGTATTCTGGTATAGGATTATTATTATTATTATTATTATTATTATTATTATTATTATTATTATTATTATTATTATTAACAGAGGTTTGATACAAGGAACAGCAGGGACATAGGTCTGGAGGAAGGTGGTACAAACTATAGAACTGATTAGAACAGAATCAAGAGAATAACCATTATCTTTTTATGAGTTTTCTTTACCCCTATAAGTATTTTCTCAAATCTTTGTTTAACAGTTAGAATATTTAATAGAATTTGAACGAATTTATTGTGACAATCAATATGTCCTTTGAGAATTAAGAAAGTGGAAATCTCGGAGTCCTAGACTATAATGCTTCTAGAGTAAGAAGTCTGCTTAACATTGGAACACCTTGGTACGAAGCCCTCCTTTCTTAAGGGACATTCTACCCGGCAATCAAAAAGAGGAATAAAACCCCAACTGTAATCAAAGGTAAAGCTTACATTAACACTTGATAAAGAATGGATAAATTTTGTACACAGTAAAGTGAAAATGCCAACAGCATGGGTATCTAGAAGAATATTTCATGATCTTGGTGACACTGATCTAATGCGGCATGCGAACCCAAACACACAGAGGCTACGATAAGGAAGGGCAGAATGAAAGCCGAAATAAAACAGAGAACGTTACATGTAGAAAATATTTTCGCAGAGAAAAAGATCAAAAATATATTTTTCTATTTTTGTTTTGTAATCACTACTAAAAATGTGTAGCTGTAACTGCTCATTTCTCCTACATACAGCACTCTCAATACATTTGTCTCTACTAGACGAGTTGGCCGTGCGTCTAGGTTCGTGCAGCTGTGAACATACTGAACCCTTGAACTTACCATTCCATCGTTGGTCGGCCACGGCTGCTATAGTAGAACAATTTAGAACTCTTAACTCTTGGGTCGTTGCGGGAATAAATTCGGTCACGATCTTAACCAAACGATGGGGTTCAGAAGAAAGCCTAACTACTTGAAATGAGGAGCAAAAATGTGCTTACTAACTTTTATTTAACTGAAAGAGCACGATAACATCGTTAATTTAATATGCATTCTTGCCACAAAATATAAAAAGATTTAATTATTGATTTTTGAAACGTTCCAAACACAGTCACATTACATAACGTCACTTCGTTTCTTCCAATGTCGAAGGGTTGCTTCAGAGAAGCTAATATGTTAGTGGACAGCGAAACTGAAAAACTGAAAAAGGGAAGACCTGGAAACCGGGCACCTATCATTCCAAACGAGAACTGAGAGTTAATCCACACGATCCGTGGAAAATCTGACTTTCAACAAGTAGAACGCCTGATTTCTCTTAATTAAGGTTATCCACCAGTCAAATACCCTTCACGGATACGGAACATCCGCCGAATGGACCCTTAATCGAACCAAACTGACTATCAGTTGCTTTGGATAGGTTGCGAAATATTATGGGAAAGCATGGTGTTCACTACAAGTTAATGGCATCATTCACACTTGAAATAAAATTCCACCATGTATTTGTCATTCATGACACCCTTAAGTGATAAGGTAGTCCCGATGCTAAACGTGCATCACCCCAAACAACTGTTCGGAAGGAACCAACAACAACATGATCCGGGAGGATCTTACGTTAAGTCGTTCTAAAGGAACAAAACTGCGAAATGCAGGAAACACTTACTAATCATGCATTTGGAAGAAATGCCAAACACTGAAGTTAATCAAAAAGTGAAAAGTCACTTGAAAATATTATTATTGAACCGATTTTCAGGTTAGAAATGGGTTTATTATGCTTAATAAATTTACCAGTCCACGCTAAAATTTACTACAAATTTAAGGAATTCTTTCCCTTGACAACAATGCTACCAGTACAGATCTCTCTATTTACTGTCTGTCCCAACACACTACTGGTAAAGTGATTACTTACTTATTCTAACTATGAATACGAATGAAAATACGACAAGATTAAAATATAAAATAAAATTACTGGCTGACGAATCGAAACCGCATTCGCAACTCAAGTCTCATTCTAAAACACTGAGTGTCAATAATGCACACTATCAATGAAAACGGACGTCAAGACGAGGAAACAATAAAGTCCGTAAAAAATAAATTAACATCTCGAAGTCATACAGCTTAACACGCACGAAGAAACACAGTAAAAATATAATCTAGATCGGGTCGATGTCCCACACTTGGACAGCCCTCGTTTGTCAACAGCAGTCCCGTTATCTCAATGAGAGCTTCGCATAGACCCTCTACAATAAAACATATCGCACTGTAATGGCTACCTTCAACCAGGCCACTTCACAAAAGAAACAAAAGAGGAAAAAAAAAATCTAAACTGAGACTTGAGTGTGTACAGCTACCATCCCAGACCTATCGTCGGGCTCACTTGAAATCTGTACACCCTAAACCTAATCAGTATATACATGATGCCTTCCAAGTCCTATCGTCGGGCGTGAACTAGGACGTCTCATCATCAGTGACTCCAAGAATAGCATCTGACGTCCTAATCCTATCGTCGGGCGTCAAAGTGGGTCGTACTACATCTCCCTTAACATATCAGGCGAAATGCAATTCTCAAACAACTCTGATATTTAACACTAGATTTCGTCAAACAAATACGCGCGACGGAACCCACGTCTCTATTATCAAATGAATGCAAGTCGAAATACAGCAAGTGTCTACCTCTCGAAAAATACATTAAGTGTCTACATCATTATAATATGTGAACTCAAAAAATAAATAGACGTGACGAACGGTTCTCCACCTCGAACACAATCTCAGCCTGTGCACTGAAGTATTAGGGAAGCAAATGAAAATTCCCAACACACGGGTACCCTTTTAGTGGACGCCTTCAAAATAATAATCATCACCATCGCATTCGAAATTCTCAGATCGCCTATCATCAACTCCAACCATCTTATCCATGACCTCTCCAATGAACAAATTAAATATAACCCAACCGTGTGTCCAAAGTGCTCTTTGATCCTGAAGATCGTTCATTCTCTTATCATCCATGCGGGCTTTACGTAACATAGATCACTGGATGTGTACTACCCAAACTTAACATTTACCAGAGTCGTTTTCACTTGGAATCTTTCTATAAATTCACACCATAGTCGTCTCAAACTCGGATTGATTGCGGAAAACAATACAGCCTGTTTCACACAGCCTGTTTCTAAATACTTCCTCTACAAAAATACAACTTGTCTCAACACACTTTCTCCTCGCTTTATCCCAGCGGCATTACTTCCATCTCATCTCCACGTACGTATCAATTCATCGCACTCAATTCCTTTTCCTTCAAGATCCTTTTTCATACATCGATCCCCTGGTGAAAACGACGACCATCATTAAACACATCTCTTACCTTACTATTATTAAGACTTTCAGACCTCAAGAATCCAAGAGCACACCTCGACCTTTCGCAATTCAAGTATACACGATGTCTCACAATTTCCTTCCCATTAACGACTGAGACTCTAACAAATTTTATTGACATTATCTAAATATGCCTACGATCCTTGTAGAAATAACTGGTTAAATGTAATTTAACAGAGAAGAATTTCCTTATCCCGCGGTAAACATTATTATTATTATTATTATTATTATTATTATTATTATTATTATTATTATTAACCAGCGTTTCTAAATGCAACTGACACCCGAAATTACAATATTCGCCACGACAAATTTACACTTATAACGTTCACAAATCCGCACTTTGAATGATATCTCAACTCAACACAAAATTTTAAGCGTCGCATTTTACCGTTCTTGACATGAACTTTACACACTGAAAAATTTCACACGCTGACCAAAATTTACAACGCCTTTCGCCTGATAATTACGAATATCACCCGACAATCATCTGGAAATTTTGTTTAGGACAGACAGTAACTAACCAACTAACTACAACATAATATAAAATAGACAGACCTGCACATTGGTGACATTCTCAGCATTCTGATTACATCATCCCAGCAACCTCGTACTTAGCCACTCATTTTCACAAATAACATTTTCATTTTCAAAATTTCACTCATCCAAACACTACCCTTCACACACACGAGATTAAAATTACCATAAATAATGCACTTTCTTTGTAACTTGCACCACGAACTTCCCTCGTTCTGCAGTCGACTCTAACTGTCTGATGCGCTTCCCAGAGTGGTTTCTCTCCCCGTTGTTTCAATAAGAACAGGTGTTCGGCCGATAAGGGAGTAGAACTATTTTGAATCGCTTCCCCCAGACCTTCTTCACTTACAAGAGTACAGGAAATGATAAAAATAAATTCTGCTGTGTATTTTTCAACCAGCCTACACCTTCCCAGTTCGTCTGCAAACGTTCACAGCTTCTCCAATCACTTTTCTTCTTAACTAATATATGGACTTTAGCCACGAGCATGTATTGAATTATTGTCGGTCAATCTGGCGCGAAATTCTAATGACGACGGGCACGAGCTCCCGCGGCTTCAAGTTCCAGATCGACACGGAAAAATCTACGGTGGGGGGTTTCTTTTATAATTTCCGGAAGGACGCTATCCCCTCTATGAGGCTTGGTTGTGAAATCTGCCAAATTTGCTTCTAATAGACCAATTTTGATAAGATTTGTCCCAGAACTCCGGACAGACTTGCACTTACGTTAGGTGTTAAATTTATAATTTTCCTACACCCACAACAGGAGAAATAAATTGTTTCTGCCCGTGCGTTTCGCGCGTTTTCTTCTGCCCACGACCTTGGCACGTGTAACTAGCTCGCTGTTCTCACGCTAACACACACTTAGGCTTAACTGCATCTAAAATTGTCCCTGGTGTCACTACCTTCACAGAGGGTGTATGAATAATTTTGCTTATTTATTTCTTCCTTTACTATCTTGTCAAAATCCCTCGTTGTGCAGAATTCATTAATTTAGAAAATTGTCGGGCACTCGAGTTCCACCGAGGTGTCCCGGCAATCCACGAGCTCGCCTTGCGGGAACCTTCCCACGCAACATCGGGCTCTTGGGAGCGCAAAATGGCTGCCCTCAAACATACAGTAGTTTCTGAATACCAAATAAATATTTGGGAAAAACAAAAATTTTTCTCACCGTAGAATTATGGGTTCATAATCCTCCTACAAACGACGAAATATTTACCCAGAAAGGGGAAATATTTAAACAGATATATTCCTTCAAAATTCTAAATTGTACATGGGAATTTTGATACAAATGAACCATGATTCTACGTAAAATTTTCCCAGCCGATCTCACTCTTGACGTAGGGCTCTGTTACTTTCACGTATTTCCCTGTTTTCTTCTTCCAACAATAGGATTGCGTTACAGATGTCATCAACAAAGTCTTCTCTTAAGAATGAACATTGTAAACATTCAGCGTCTTCCTCTTCTTTACTCCCACTGCTTGCCTGTCCTTGGAGTGGTGCCTCGACCTGTCTTTCTCTCGACGTGACGATCATATTTACGGGTTG
Source organism: Anabrus simplex (assembly GCF_040414725.1). Taxonomy (NCBI): domain Eukaryota; kingdom Metazoa; phylum Arthropoda; class Insecta; order Orthoptera; family Tettigoniidae; genus Anabrus; species Anabrus simplex. Next base: position 210,023,596 of record NC_090268.1, on the reverse strand, counting down.
TACTTCTTCTTCTTCTTCTTCGGTGACCATTTCCCCAGCTGGTAAGACTGCGTCATCCTGTAGTGGAATTCTTTCTTCGGCTCTATGATAAACCTTTAAGTTGGCTGCATCATCATTGAATTGGGGGTTGCTCGGAGTCTGTTTCTTGATGTTACTGATGTTATGTGCGTCATTCGATGGTCTCTGCCGCCTGCCTCTCTCTCTCTCTCTACACCTGCTATCTGCATTTCACTGAAAGGGCTCTCCGGCATATCTTTCCTTTATCAAAGAAACAATGTTGACGGGCTGTAACGTCTACCCACAATAATGGCGCTTTCTCTGTGTATCCATCAGCTGTCCTCCATCTACGTTCCTCAGATATCTTGGCCTCCAGGACATCTTCCATCAGATCCTCAAAGAATTCCTTTACAGTTAGGTGCGGGTCTTCCTTCAATTGGCAAAACTGGTCCTGATATCTCCCAGTCACATTTAAGACGTTCGCGATCCTTAGGTTTTGAGATTTTCTCGCCTCAATGTACACATTCTGGCCTGTAGCCTTTGCGTCATTTCCAACTTTCAATTGAATACCAAGGTCTAGATTATGATCCTCCATAGCTTGACTCAGATTTCCAACCATCTTTGGTTGCCTGTCCACTGTACTGATCTCATTACTAACTTCACTCTCCTTGAGTTTGACCTTCTCGTCCGTCTGCTCCTGGGCTAAGGTATTCACTCTTGAATCCTGTTCACAATTACTATCGACATCCTCGGACTCTTTGGTGTGGACGGTCATGACCCGTTCATCGTCACCTAAATCCTTTTCTACTTCCACTGCTCCCTCTTTGAATTCTGAACAACCAATCTCAGTCTCTGGAATCTGATTCTCAACTTTCACGTGTCTATCGGTCATTTCTTCTGAGCCTACCTTTGAATCATTATTATTTCTCTTGCAAACATTTCGTAACTCACCCACAATACTCTTCAAATCGTTAAAATTATCTTTCAGGCTAACCCTCAACTCATCTATCCCACTCTTTAAATCGTCATGACTTTCTTTCAAACTGGCTCTAAAAGCATCCATACTACTCCTAGTGTCTTTCAAACTAGACTGTACCTTCTCCCTAGTGTCTTTCAAGCTAACTACCGAACACTTACGCTGAACTATCATGTCATCCATTGTACTATTTAAGTTCTCATTATGAGCCTTCAGGTCCTTTCTCATCTCCTTAATAATCTCACCCCGATTCTTTATGATCTCCCGCATACTCTCGTAATGCTCCTTCATGTTCTCCCTTAAATTCTCATTCTGGACTTTCATGTCCTCTATCATCTGCATTAACTTCTCCAAGGTCGCCTGACCTTCCATCTCACAACACCACAAAGAATACAATAATGAGTACGCTGGCTGTTGATGCAACCAGAATACTCCAAACTACTAAGGAAAGAATTCACTACCTACTGCATTTTCACATACAAACGCTGTTATAATTTAATACCGAAATTGACAACATTCCAACAGTTGTCTCATAAAATTTTGTTTAGGTGGCTGGTATCACAAACTTGTTTAATAAAAAGAAAATTCTAAAGTTAATAATTTACTCTGGATAAATATCCCAAATGGTTTCGCTTCCGTAAATTAATTAAACAAAGAACATGTTAACGCATAAACTTTGAATGTAATTCAGCATTACCACTTCCAAAATTTATATTGGCAACATGACATAAGCTTCAATATAGCTTTAAATACTAATTTCCTAAAATGCATTGTGACTGTTATTATTATTATTATTTACCAAGTAGTTACGCTCCTCGTTAAACGTGATAATATCTAGCACTCTCATTGGGCATAATTCGTTTAACTGTGGCTCAGCCATAGTTCTCACCCGCTTGCATTATTTATAATGTGGCTTAGGCCTCAACATTATTTTATATTTTCCTAACATTTGTTTTCAATGGATAATTTCATTATCGTTATCGTGGCATCGTATCGTTATCGTGACTTTGGGCTCCTCATCGTTATCGTGACATTAAGGCCCCAAAGTTGATGGCGCCACTTCTACTGATCCACCAACGTATAACAATCCTACAATTGGTCATCGTTTCACTGATGTCAACCAACTTAACTTGTAGTTCTTCTCTCGATGTACTTAGGCCCTGTCTTAAGTGACTGAAGCCACCACGTTGGAAGCCACTTCTACTGAACCCTTGAACTTACCATTCCATCGTTGGTCGGCCACGGCTGCTATAGTAGAACAATTTAGAACTCTTAACTCTTGGGTCGTTGCGGGAATAAATTCGGTCACGATCTTAACCAAACGATGGGGTTCAGAAGAAAGCCTAACTACTTGAAATGAGGAGCAAAAATGTGCTTACTAACTTTTATTTAACTGAAAGAGCACGATAACATCGTTAATTTAATATGCATTCTTGCCACAAAATATAAAAAGATTTAATTATTGATTTTTGAAACGTTCCAAACACAGTCACATTACATAACGTCACTTCGTTTCTTCCAATGTCGAAGGGTTGCTTCAGAGAAGCTAATATGTTAGTGGACAGCGAAACTGAAAAACTGAAAAAGGGAAGACCTGGAAACCGGGCACCTATCATTCCAAACGAGAACTGAGAGTTAATCCACACGATCCGTGGAAAATCTGACTTTCAACAAGTAGAACGCCTGATTTCTCTTAATTAAGGTTATCCACCAGTCAAATACCCTTCACGGATACGGAACATCCGCCGAATGGACCCTTAATCGAACCAAACTGACTATCAGTTGCTTTGGATAGGTTGCGAAATATTATGGGAAAGCATGGTGTTCACTACAAGTTAATGGCATCATTCACACTTGAAATAAAATTCCACCATGTATTTGTCATTCATGACACCCTTAAGTGATAAGGTAGTCCCGATGCTAAACGTGCATCACCCCAAACAACTGTTCGGAAGGAACCAACAACAACATGATCCGGGAGGATCTTACGTTAAGTCGTTCTAAAGGAACAAAACTGCGAAATGCAGGAAACACTTACTAATCATGCATTTGGAAGAAATGCCAAACACTGAAGTTAATCAAAAAGTGAAAAGTCACTTGAAAATATTATTATTGAACCGATTTTCAGGTTAGAAATGGGTTTATTATGCTTAATAAATTTACCAGTCCACGCTAAAATTTACTACAAATTTAAGGAATTCTTTCCCTTGACAACAATGCTACCAGTACAGATCTCTCTATTTACTGTCTGTCCCAACACACTACTGGTAAAGTGATTACTTACTTATTCTAACTATGAATACGAATGAAAATACGACAAGATTAAAATATAAAATAAAATTACTGGCTGACGAATCGAAACCGCATTCGCAACTCAAGTCTCATTCTAAAACACTGAGTGTCAATAATGCACACTATCAATGAAAACGGACGTCAAGACGAGGAAACAATAAAGTCCGTAAAAAATAAATTAACATCTCGAAGTCATACAGCTTAACACGCACGAAGAAACACAGTAAAAATATAATCTAGATCGGGTCGATGTCCCACACTTGGACAGCCCTCGTTTGTCAACAGCAGTCCCGTTATCTCAATGAGAGCTTCGCATAGACCCTCTACAATAAAACATATCGCACTGTAATGGCTACCTTCAACCAGGCCACTTCACAAAAGAAACAAAAGAGGAAAAAAAAAATCTAAACTGAGACTTGAGTGTGTACAGCTACCATCCCAGACCTATCGTCGGGCTCACTTGAAATCTGTACACCCTAAACCTAATCAGTATATACATGATGCCTTCCAAGTCCTATCGTCGGGCGTGAACTAGGACGTCTCATCATCAGTGACTCCAAGAATAGCATCTGACGTCCTAATCCTATCGTCGGGCGTCAAAGTGGGTCGTACTACATCTCCCTTAACATATCAGGCGAAATGCAATTCTCAAACAACTCTGATATTTAACACTAGATTTCGTCAAACAAATACGCGCGACGGAACCCACGTCTCTATTATCAAATGAATGCAAGTCGAAATACAGCAAGTGTCTACCTCTCGAAAAATACATTAAGTGTCTACATCATTATAATATGTGAACTCAAAAAATAAATAGACGTGACGAACGGTTCTCCACCTCGAACACAATCTCAGCCTGTGCACTGAAGTATTAGGGAAGCAAATGAAAATTCCCAACACACGGGTACCCTTTTAGTGGACGCCTTCAAAATAATAATCATCACCATCGCATTCGAAATTCTCAGATCGCCTATCATCAACTCCAACCATCTTATCCATGACCTCTCCAATGAACAAATTAAATATAACCCAACCGTGTGTCCAAAGTGCTCTTTGATCCTGAAGATCGTTCATTCTCTTATCATCCATGCGGGCTTTACGTAACATAGATCACTGGATGTGTACTACCCAAACTTAACATTTACCAGAGTCGTTTTCACTTGGAATCTTTCTATAAATTCACACCATAGTCGTCTCAAATTCGGATTGATTGCGGAAAACAATACAGCCTGTTTCACACAGCCTGTTTCTAAATACTTCCTCTACAAAAATACAACTTGTCTCAACACACTTTCTCCTCGCTTTATCCCAGCGGCATTACTTCCATCTCATCTCCACGTACGTATCAATTCATCGCACTCAATTCCTTTTCCTTCAAGATCCTTTTTCATACATCGATCCCCTGGTGAAAACGACGACCATCATTAAACACATCTCTTACCTTACTATTATTAAGACTTTCAGACCTCAAGAATCCAAGAGCACACCTCGACCTTTCGCAATTCAAGTATACACGATGTCTCACAATTTCCTTCCCATTAACGACTGAGACTCTAACAAATTTTATTGACATTATCTAAATATGCCTACGATCCTTGTAGAAATAACTGGTTAAATGTAATTTAACAGAGAAGAATTTCCTTATCCCGCGGTAAACATTATTATTATTATTATTATTATTATTATTATTATTATTATTATTATTAACCAGCGTTTCTAAATGCAACTGACACCCGAAATTACAATATTCGCCACGACAAATTTACACTTATAACGTTCACAAATCCGCACTTTGAATGATATCTCAACTCAACACAAAATTTTAAGCGTCGCATTTTACCGTTCTTGACATGAACTTTACACACTGAAAAATTTCACACGCTGACCAAAATTTACAACGCCTTTCGCCTGATAATTACGAATATCACCCGACAATCATCTGGAAATTTTGTTTAGGACAGACAGTAACTAACCAACTAACTACAACATAATATAAAATAGACAGACCTGCACATTGGTGACATTCTCAGCATTCTGATTACATCATCCCAGCAACCTCGTACTTAGCCACTCATTTTCACAAATAACATTTTCATTTTCAAAATTTCACTCATCCAAACACTACCCTTCACACACACGAGATTAAAATTACCATAAATAATGCACTTTCTTTGTAACTTGCACCACGAACTTCCCTCGTTCTGCAGTCGACTCTAACTGTCTGATGCGCTTCCCAGAGTGGTTTCTCTCCCCGTTGTTTCAATAAGAACAGGTGTTCGGCCGATAAGGGAGTAGAACTATTTTGAATCGCTTCCCCCAGACCTTCTTCACTTACAAGAGTACAGGAAATGATAAAAATAAATTCTGCTGTGTATTTTTCAACCAGCCTACACCTTCCCAGTTCGTCTGCAAACGTTCACAGCTTCTCCAATCACTTTTCTTCTTAACTAATATATGGACTTTAGCCACGAGCATGTATTGAATTATTGTCGGTCAATCTGGCGCGAAATTCTAATGACGACGGGCACGAGCTCCCGCGGCTTCAAGTTCCAGATCGACACGGAAAAATCTACGGTGGGGGGTTTCTTTTATAATTTCCGGAAGGACGCTATCCCCTCTATGAGGCTTGGTTGTGAAATCTGCCAAATTTGCTTCTAATAGACCAATTTTGATAAGATTTGTCCCAGAACTCCGGACAGACTTGCACTTACGTTAGGTGTTAAATTTATAATTTTCCTACACCCACAACAGGAGAAATAAATTGTTTCTGCCCGTGCGTTTCGCGCGTTTTCTTCTGCCCACGACCTTGGCACGTGTAACTAGCTCGCTGTTCTCACGCTAACACACACTTAGGCTTAACTGCATCTAAAATTGTCCCTGGTGTCACTACCTTCACAGAGGGTGTATGAATAATTTTGCTTATTTATTTCTTCCTTTACTATCTTGTCAAAATCCCTCGTTGTGCAGAATTCATTAATTTAGAAAATTGTCGGGCACTCGAGTTCCACCGAGGTGTCCCGGCAATCCACGAGCTCGCCTTGCGGGAACCTTCCCACGCAACATCGGGCTCTTGGGAGCGCAAAATGGCTGCCCTCAAACATACAGTAGTTTCTGAATACCAAATAAATATTTGGGAAAAACAAAAATTTTTCTCACCGTAGAATTATGGGTTCAATACATCCGGAAGATAGTGGGTTCAAACCCCACTTTCGGCAGCCCTGAAGACGGTTTCCCAATTTCACACCAGGAAAATGCTGGGGCTGGACCTTAATTAAGGCCACGGTCGCTTCCTTCCCACTCCTAAGCCTTTCCTACACCATCGTAACCATAAGACCTATCTGTATCGGTGCGACGTAAAGCAAATAGCAAAGAAAAAAATTTGCCTCTTCCATTCTTTCTCCACAAAGCAAACTATGATTTTCGTCATGTTTCTCTCTGTGACAATTATTTTTATATCCCCATTAGCTACCACACTATACCTCTTAAATTTCTGTTTGAAAGAATTTATTTCCTTATTGACATGTTTTGTCCGACTCGTTGGCTGAATGGTCAGCGTACTGGCCTTCGGTTCAGAGGATCCCGGGTTCGATTCCCGGCTGGGTCGGGGATTTTAACCTTCATTGGTAATTCCAGTGGCTCGGAGGCTGGGTGTTTGTGCTGTCCCCAACATCCCTGCAACTCACACACCACACATAACACTATCCTCCACCACAATAACACGCAGTTACCTACATATGGCAGATGCCGCTCACCCTCATCGGAGGGTCTGCCTTACAAGTGCTGCACTCGGCTAGAAATAGCCACACGAAATTATTATATTGATTTGTTTTCGATAACTTCACAGAATTCCGAAAAGCTTCCTTATGTCGTACATTCTCTCATAATCATCAGCTTCAATTCTCTTTTATAGGTTTGTCTGATTCCATTCTTTTACCTACATTGTTTTACGTCGCACCTACAGAGACAGGATTTATGGTGACGATGAAATAGGACATGGTAAGTTCTGTGAAGGAAGTGACCGTGGCGTTAAGGTACAGGCCCAGCCAGCATTCGCCTGGTGTGAAAGTAGTAAACCACAGAAAACTATCTGTAGGGCTACCTACAGTAGAACTAGAAACCACTATCTTGCGAATGCAAGCACACAATTTCGTCAGTCAATCGTGCAGCGAAACTATTCGGCGTCTGATTTCAGAATATTGAATGCCACAGTAAGTAAATGCACTCTATTCACAAAATTTACTAACTCATTTTAATTCTTCCTTATTCAGTGGAAACCTCTTCAAGCATTTACAACGGCACGAAAGGGAAGACTCCGTAATAAATCAACTGTGCATATACGTTATGTTCGGCTTGATTGCATACCCATACCAATGAAACACTGCGCTTGGAACCTCCCATCCACTGTAACGGCATGTAATATGCCACAGCGCTCCTTTCGTGGAGGGAAGGGCTGGTAACAGAAATTATAAGAAATATTCCATTTCAGTCCAACTAACTCCCCCGAGGCAAATGTTAGGTCTTATATCCTGTACTTTATATAAAAAGGATCAGCTTGACAAGATATTTTCAACGGGATAGATAATATAAATATTATTAATAGCTGCCATTACATACATACATATATGATTATAGACCGTCATACCGTTCAGCGTTCAGTCTGCAAGCCTCTCTGAATTTACTAAACGTCACTCGCTACTTTCATGTCTGTTACTTCGAATTTATGAATTACATATCCTGAGTGAACCCAGCTTTCGCTCCCGTAAACCAAAGTTGGTCTGAAAACAGACCGATGTAAAGGTAGTAGGAGCTGACTTCCTTCTTACAGAACAGTTGATCGCAACTGCGAGCTCACTGCATTAACTTTACTACACCTTGATTCAATCTTACTTACTAATTGCCAACCTGCGATAACACAGAACCTAAATAATTGAAATTATCTACCTGTTCAAGCTTTGTATCACCAATGTGACATTCATTTCTCTTGAATTATTTACCTACTGACATCATTTTAGTCTTCGAAAGGCTAATTTTCATACCATACTCATTGCACCTATTTTGAAGTTCCAGGAAGTTAGACTGCAGGCTTTCGGCACACTCTGTGATTCAGACCAAGTGGTCAGCATACGCCAGAGTGCTTACTACATTTCCACCTAACTGAATCTTTCCCTGCCACTTTGTACCTTTCACAGATGATCCATGTAAGCTACGAACAACAAAGGTGAAATATTACAGCCTTGTCTGAACCAGGAACTCTTTCTACCATCATTTCTCACTGCAACCCAATTGTCAACACAAATGCCTTTGATTGATTTTAACAATCTACCGTTAATTCCGTAGTCCCCTGGTATGGTGAGTATCTTTTCCCTCGGTACCCTGCCATATGCTTTCTCTAGATCTACGAAACTTGAACACAACTTTATATTCCCCTCGTAACATTTTTCAATTACCTGGCGGATACTGAAAATCTGATCCTGACAGCCTCTCTGTGGTATGAAACCACACTGGTTTTCATCCAACTTCCTCTCAACCACTGATCGCATCCTCCCTTTCAAGATGCCAGTGAATAATTTACCTGGTATAACAATAAACGATATGCCTCGATAGTTGTTGCAATCCTTCCTGTTCCCTTGCTTATAGATAGGTGCAATTACTGTTTTTGTCCAATCTGAAGGTACTTTTTTTTTCTAGTTGTTTTACGTCGCACCGACACAGATAGGTATTACGGCGGCGATGGGACAGGAAAGGGCTAGCAGTGGGAAGGAAGCGGCCGTGGCCATAATTAAGGTACAGCCCCAGCATTTGCCTGGTGTGAAAATGGGAAACCACGGAAAACCATTTTCAGGGCTGCCGACAGTGGGATTCGAACCTACTATCTCCCGAATACTGGATACTGGCCGCACTTAAGCGACTGCAGCTATCGAGCTCGGTTGAAGGTACTTTACCAACACTCCATGCCGATCTTACTATTCTACGAAGCCATTTCATCCCCGCCTTCCCACCAAACTTCAACATTTCAGGTCTAATTTCATCTATTCCTGCTGCTTCATGGCAAAGGAGTTTATCTGTCATTCTTTCCACTTCCTCAGGCGTAATTTAACCAACTTCAATTTTCCTCCTCCCCATGAGCTTGGTTGTTCGCGACACCACCAGGAAGATTTCCTTTTACGTTGGGAAGATTTTCAAAATATTCCCTCCACCTCTCCAGTGACTCCCTGGTATCTATTATGAGTTCACCTGAATTATCCACAACACTGTTCATTTCATTTTCCCTACTCTTCCTAAGATTCTTTATTATTGTCTAGAAAGGTTTCCCTGCAGGGAAGGGTAAGAGAATTAGCAGGCGACGAGGGTTTAGATTCGAGTTTTAGTTCAGATTTTGTTGGTAATCTTCATTATTTAATTATATGAGAGTTGGAACTAGACGTCGGGTATATTCTTCTATATTTTGTTTCATGGTATTGATCTTAATGCTGTACTGTATTTGTGAAATTATTTTTAATTGTGTAATAATGTTAAATTAGATGATGTCTCTTAATTTCTCGCTCAATCTCACCCGAATTACTTATCCGTGCTGAAATTTGGTGTGGCCTTACTGAAGTATTTATTTCAATCGCCAGCCTGTTATGTTTTTCAGTAATAATATTTTCTCTAAATTGTCACAGTGTGTTCACCATGTGCGGGTGCAGATGAGGATGACGTTGACAAGTTTTATGAAACATTGAGTGACATCGTAGTCAGGGTTAAGAGCAAGTGTAGGATAGTGCTTAGACTTTCTTATACCTTTGGTTGATCCTCTGCTCTTCCATCCGGCAAGCTCCTGTTTGTCCTGTGGAAACGACACTGCTGAATCTCTACGCATTTTATAGAGGACAATATGTCAGGTGAATTTAGCACCAGCATACGCCACTCTTAACTCTCAGCGCTTCTTAGCTGAGATCCACGATCCAACATGCATACGAAGTTCATCGTCACTCTTCCCCAGAAACTACTCCAATCCCTTTCCACGCACATAGTCAACCAATATCTCCAATTTTTTTTCACGGAGCTCACCCGCATCACTATCGTCAAGAGTAGGCTCTATATGAAATCACACTTTCATCACCGCTTAAGTGCGGCCAGTATCCAGTATTCGGGAGATAGTAGGTTCGAACCCCATTATCGGCAGCCCTGAAGATAGTTTTCTGTGGTTTCCCATTTTCACACCAGGCAAATGCTGAGGCTGTATCTTAATTAAGGCCTTCCCACTCCTAGCCCTTTCCTGTCCCATCGTCGCCGTAAGACCTATCTGTGTCGGTGCGACGTAAAGCAACTAGCAAAAAAAAAAAAACACTTTCATCATATTCTTCTCACAATAATCTCTACACTGTAAACAGAAGCAAATGTTGTGCCGTAAGCCGCGTCGTTAGAAATAATCTAATACAACACTAGCATGAGTAGAACCACAGCAAGGCGCCAAATAACATGTGGGTGGTGTCCATTTCAGGATATTCTAAAACGTCTCGTGTAGTCCATATACCACTGAAAATTATGACGTGGCGTCTCTTAGAAACAGGGAGAAGCATTCCAGGGATATATAATCACCTAATTGTACTTTAGAATAATGTAGGTTAAGCTCATAAGCAAGCAAAAGAAGCTAAGTAATGGTCTTCCTCTGGGGTGGTACTATCCCCTCCACTTTTCGATATTAACTGAAACCACTGCAAAGAAGTTCAGTTATGCTGACGACTTGGGTTTGGCTGTTCAACATAAGGAGTTGAAAATTGCCGACCTTAACACACTACATAAATATTTAACCCAGTGGAGATTCACTCCAAATTCTTCCAAAACAGAGGTCAGCTGCTTTACCAGAGAAGCAGATTATTAAGTTAAAGTTCATATGAACAATTCAATGCTTCTCTACTAGAGTCACCAAAAATATCTTGGAGTGACTGTGTGTAAGACTTTATCTTTCAAGGCACATTTTGAAGTTACGTTTCCAAAATTAAGCACTCGAAATGACCTCATTCATAATCTTTAGTGCATAAAATTCGGAGCTAGATCGAATAAATTTTGAACTTCTGGGATCAGCTTATTTTCTGCTGATGAATACATTGTTCAGGTGGGGATGAATAGCTCTTACATAATGATCGACACTCAGCTCAATATAGGAATGATAACTATCTTTGGTTCCATAAGAACTACTCCACTATATTGGCTCCCATTCTGTGCCATATAGCCCCCTCCCGTTTCATGACTACATTCCACGTTTCGTTCCAGAAATCTACCCCTACGACTAGCCCAACTGCTTGATGATTGTAACATGAACATTGATGCTAAGTGGCATAACTTCAGGACTTAAGAGTGCTCTATCTGATGTGCGTGGACTTATGGACCCCATACAGAAACCAATGGGCTGGGAATACTTTCGAGACATATGTGGAAAAGTATCGTATCCGTATTTTTCGGACCATAAGGCACATCCTGATATTTTGATGAAAATTGAAGGAAGAAATATTTTTTCACTGTGTTTTCAAAAAAAAAAAAAGAAATAATTTAATTTTTGTGCAAACACAAATTACCAGTAAGTAGTCCAATACTGTCACTGTTACAAACCATACGTAGGTATTGTCTTCCTGCTGCCCTATTACAATGCAATTTTGCGTATTCGATAACTTTTAATATGAATGCTAGGTAGTAAATAAACCTCTTCAGTACAACTGACATTATGTACGGCAAATTATCACTACCGGAACTTGCCACTACTGGAGCTTGCTACTGATTACATAGTGAAAGATTTTCTTGCATCCCTTGCCTGAATATTACCTATAACGGTAGTGACGATCGCAGCTCTGGTACGATAAGGAGGCGGGCGGCGAACGAGTTTCGAGCCGTCTTGTTAGGAGTTCACTGTCAACTCACATCCCTGTCAGACAAATGCAGATGCCACAGCCACTGTTTCGTAAGTGCAATAATGAAAGGGAGCTCTTTCTGAGAGCATTGTAAGGAGTATTTAGAGAATTGGTGTAGCAAATCATGTCTGTGTATTCCTCGTTGCTGAACACGCTAGCCACTGCCGAAGTGCAGACAGCAAATTTAGTGTTGCTGTATCATACAGCAGCTTAGTACTATGCGATCGAAAACGAAGTTTACTGGTGCAAGGGGTTGCATTACACGGAGAGTGTTGAGGAACATGCTACGAGCGACCGTCCGGTTGTTGTTTCTTCATTCTGACGTAATCTGCCTGCTGATAGTAGTGCCCCTTTGAAAATCAGTTAGTAGATATCCCATTTATCATTTGTGCATGCGGTACATTTATAAGTAAAATGTACGGCGCTCGCGAGCCGCCTGGTATATTTTATTATTTGTATTTTTAGTAGTTTATATGTACTGTATAGTAGACTCTTTACCTTGTGTAATGCCACACGATAAATAAGTCAATAAATAACCGGTGATGTAGACTTAAACAACATGGAGACGAAACTATTATCGACAGCATATTTTCTCTAAAGCGGGACCGATCCCACGTTAAGCTCTTTCAATTGCAGCGAGACCGTTTGTGCAATACGGAGGACAGTGTTTGGTCAGTTCGACGGTCTGTCGTCAAATTATAATCCCACCCACTTCTATGTTCCTTGTAGATAGCAATTTGTTTTACCACTGATCTCCAGTCTAAATTTAAATGTGGTAATATTAATTAAATTTAACTTTTAACATGAATAACCTCAGCGGAGAGAGAAAGTTGGTGCAGGATATTGCAAAATGTTAATTTAATGGTTATTTCAATTCCTACTAACCACAGGACATAGGTGAGCGACATTATTAAACGCGCTCGGAACTGTGATATTTTTAATCTCAGTCGATATAACCTATTGCCGTAAGTTACATTTTATCCCCCCCCCCCCAAAGTCACATACGAGCAATTGAAAATGACACAGCATACGATATTCTAAAATGATTCAGTTTCGAATGTCTCCACTTAAGCTTTCACAGTGTTCGTTTATACAACTATCGGGGTACTTATATTGCCGAACGTCAGTAGATGCACAGTGGGTTTCGTCCCTTAAGAGGCTACGGCTTGTCCGTGGTCCAACAGCTCTGTACCCTGACCGTCCAACCGAGCAGAGGAGAAGGTGGCCACGGCTCTACCGTGGCTCTACGCCTCTGCATTCGGGAGACGGGACAGGGGCACAGGGCCGGACTTCTCATCTGGCCCCTCCCGTCAGCTGTCCTGAGAATGGTTTTCCGTGGTTTTCCATTCTCCTGCACTAAGGCGAATACCGGGACAGTTGGTAGTATAGGCCACGGCCGCCCACCCCCTCAACTCCTCCGCACATCCCCTTCATCGTAACAAATCTCTCGGCCTGAGAGACGGCGTAACCGTCTAAGTGGCCCGCCTCCACCTTCAGGGGAGGTATGAAAACGTTTAGTAGTAATATTGCCGAATACGCTCTCTCTCGTCCAGTCACGAAGGGAGAGAATATTTTGATCTGAAGGGAACACAGCCTTTCAGATAATAATAATAATAATAATAATAATAATAATAATAATAATAATAATAATAATAATAATAATAATAATAATATGGGTATACCTTCCCCGGCTAGTTAAACTGCGCGCCTTCTCTTCTATATAAACGAATTTCAACATGTAAACTATAAGAAACTTTGATCTTTTACTGTTAGATGTCCCTACCATCAATTTATTTGCTCCCTCTTGCGGGATATACTCTAAGTGCTTCGTTTTCATAAAGTAATGTTTATTTTTGCATTTGGCAAACCTTTGTTTCTGTCGATTGTTTTTTTATGTACCGAAGTTGTCAACACTTCAGCTGGTTCCTCCTCGATTGTAATCAACCTAGGAAAGATTTTCTCTAGCCAATTAAAACCGGGGTTATGTATCTGTAAAGAGTTCTGGAATCTTCCCCTTAGGGTACTGTAAAAGCATGGCAATTTTGGGCCGAATTGTCTGAATTACTCCAGTGTGAGGAGGGTGACTTGACGTGAGACAGAAGGCAGGGGCGAGGCCTGTTTGAGGAAGGCCCAGCGACACAAGTTAATGGCAGAACTTCCATAGACAATGATAGTTCCTGCGAATAGTTTGAAGGGAAGCTTTCAACCTCTTTTATGTAATGTAAATTTATAAATGTAGTGGTTTAAATGTAGTCTGAGGATTCTGTTCTATCCCCTACTGGGAAATAGGTAATGTAAGGGAGCGAAGCGTGATGACCTTCTGTCGGTTTCGAAGCAACCTTGCATGGGGTGGCTAAACTTTCCAAAACCTCTAAATTTCGAAAACCTTTCCTGGCATTAATGTTTCTCATTTAGTCGCCCCGGTGTAGCTTAGAATTAGCCCCTGTATCCTTGAGCCATAAGCCCACTTAGGGTTTTAACAATTACTAGAAGGAGTGCAGGTGTTTCGCCTCCTTGTATTTTGTTTATGGCCGATTATGTGCAATATTTTCTTTTGTCATTAAGGCCATTTAGTATGGGCAATTATGCCTCCTTATAGTTATTTCAGAATGTAAGATTTTCCTTGCGTTAGTTCCATTTGGGAACAGTGACTATTGTGTAATTGATAAGCCCATATTTTGGCAGCGGCGCATGAACACTTTAATGAGAGGTGGAGTTTTTATTGCGTCATAAGAAATTGATGCCTCCGCGAGGCTAGACCATGGTATTGTGGAGCTCAGACTCCTGAGTAGTGTAACTTCTGGGAAAAATCCTGCTCTTATAACATTTTGTACCCGCCGAAAACAATAAGGCTCTTTTCTATGTAAAGTAACTGTCAGTTTTTGTACCTGATGATCGAACTTGTAGGTCCCTTATATTGTTAGAGCTGACAAGTTCATTAATAATCTGTTCTATCGGGTTGTTATTCTTTCAGATTCTCTATCTATCAATTTTTACGGGAAAAAGGTAAGAAATACAATTTTGAAATATGTTATCTTAAAAGTTGCTCTAAGTAATTCCTTGTCCAGCCATTTAACTCAGGTTCTTCCTAATCCTATGTGAGCCACGGAAATACCCGTAAAAACAACACCAACAACAATAATAATCATAATAATAATAATAATAATAATAATAATAATAATAATAATAATAATAATAATTGTTACGGGAATACCCATGGAGCAGAAAGAGGTTAAAGAAGGTGCCGGAGTGAATGGGTCTAACTACAATATCAAAATTAATTTAAAACTTGAACTGAAGGTTATATTTCTTTTAGAACTTCAAACTTAACAATTTTTCATAACAATGAACATCAGATACAATGACTGTTTCATAAACTGGAAAATTCAAGATTCAGACCTTGAAAATTCTGGGCTACAAGCCCCTAGGTTACAATTCAGGAGATACCGGATCGAGTTTACAACTTTAATTCAAACAGGGAATCATTTACTCAAGGGCAGAAATCGCCTGATTCAAGAGCACTTGCTCTCAAAATACAATATCTAGCCTTCCAGAGGCACTCGTTACTATTACAAAAAATTGAAAAGAGCTACCAGGCTCTCAGTTTCTTACAGCCCGCTCAAGGCAATATTACATCACACTATTACAAATTCTGGCCTCACAAGGCATTAATTACAAATGGAAATTGCTTTATACAGGGGTATCTAGTACCCAACCTACAGGGCCTTTCCGAAAAAGAACAGGTTAAATAAAACGGCCTGTACACAATCTGAATGGAGGCGAACACTCCGCTCCAGATAATGAAATATTAAAACCTATAGGGCTCTCGGTCGATGAAACAGGGGCTATTCCCAAACTACTGAGGTGGCTCGCATGCAAATTACTTTAAACACATTACGAAAACGTAGTCACCTCAAACCAAGATGAAGGGGAGCTCGAGAGGGTAACTCATTCTCGATCCCCGGTTTACAGTTAGAGACTTTATGAAGTTTTACATTAGCCGAAAGAAAATTTACATTTTATAAAAGTATTGTTACATAATTAAAGAATCGGACCTTCCCCTCGAATAAAACTGCGGAGGTAGCAAGAAAGAATGAGTTTATAAATGTTCTGCTGACCGAAGAAAGAAGCGGCCCCGCCTCCTGCCTTAACACACACACAGAAAGAAGATGATTATTTGCCAAGGAAACATGAAAATCCGCAGTTTATATACCCTCAGGGAAGGTTCGAGAGCATTCAAGACTAATCAGGATACACCGTCTTAATTTTTATTGGCAGATTCAAAGTGAACAAGATATGCGGGATTGATTGAAAATTAATTACAAAAAATTCGTGATTGGCTAGATTCAAAACTGGCGGAAAGAAAAGGAAGTATTGCCAACCCAAAAATATATGAACATAGATCAGTCATGGAAAACCTAGGAATATGAAACTTCTTTAAGTTATAAGTTCTTTCAGCTTGCACCAGGGTGCATGATCATAGTTTTTTGGTAGTGTCATCTGCGGAAAAATGTCCAAACTTCTTGATGTATAGCAAATCAAAACAAGGAGAAATTCAGTCAGTTTAGGAAACTTCACCGGAAAACAATTAGTTAATATTTCAGTGGTGACATCTTCTGATTAAAGTTCCAAGTTCGTGTAGTATCAGTTTCGCCTTTTGATCGATAGAGGAGTTTATGGAGGTGGTTATTTTGAATGCGCGGCGTTGAGGTGTACCTTCCGGTTCAACAATAATAATAATAATTATAATAATAATAATAATAATAATAATAATAATAATAATGGAAATAGAAATGGAAATTAAGATTGGAAACCACAGAATATCATTTTGAGGACATCCGACGGAGGGGCTCTAGTCCCGAAGGCAGAAAATTCGGAAGAAATTTCTACTGTCAGCAATGTCTAATCTTCAGTGAAGAGAAAGGTGTTAGTACTGCTAACGAGCGGCCTTAAGTTACACCTGGCAGTGGGTATAAAATGCCTGTGGGAGTGGCGACCCCAACGCAATAATAACCTAAGTATGAGTATGGTGCCCGACTCCATGGCAGTATGGTTAGCGTGCTGGCCTTTGGTTCCCGATTCCCGGCAGGGTCGGGAATTTTTGCCAAAATCGGTTAATTCCCCAGGCACGGGAACTGGGTGTATGTGTCGTCTTCATCCTCATCTCGACGCGCAGGTCGTCTACGGACGTCAAATCAAAAGACCTGCACCTGGCGAGCCAAAGTCCTGGGACACATCCCGGCACTAAAAGCCATACGCCATTTCATATTTATGAGTATGGTGCTTCTAACCTAGACTCGGAAAGGTTAGGGCGTACCCTACAAGGGACGCGCAGTTCCTTGAGTGCTGGGGAAACTGACGAAAATCAGCGCCAACATCACGAAGGTGGGCAAAACCAAACTTATGCCCCCGACATAGAATGCAGAAGAAGAGGCGGATTTTATGGACAACGAAAGTATTGAAATGATTGAGATGAGTGAATTTGAATGGAACGGGAAAGGGAAGTAGAAAATGAATGGTTTGGATATGAGACCTAGGGACAAAACATGATGATCTCACTTCTCACCACTAATCTCCAGCAGCAGCCGCGATGTCTATTAGCGACTTCTAGGATATACTACGTCTACTGTCGCCGGAGTTGCCAAATCGTCAACTACATTCGACACGAAGAAAGGGAAAGACTGAAGAGAGTGTCGAAGAAAGTGGTTTGGCAACTTATCCAAATCAAACAAGGGTCACTTAGAACTCGTTAACTAAGCAGTGTGTAGGGTGTGACTGCTCGCTCCAGGCCGCCAAGTTTTTTACCCAAGTATACCAAAACCGATGATTGAGATGAAGTTTGAGGGAAATAAATCGAGTGGGAGACATACAGCAAGGTGGATAAATTCAATAAAGAGGAGTGCAAGAAGAAGAAGGAACTTGGACTGGGGCAAAATAATGGAAAAGGAATGGTGACGGGAGAAATGTCATAAATGCCCCGACCTGGAAGGAGCCGGTAAAGGAGAAGGAGGATGATGATGGAGGGGACAGTGGAATGAAGAAAAACGGGTCACCTGATAAAAAGTAAAGTACCTCAAAAGTAATCATCAGGAATGTATCCAAATTGGTAATGAGGTGGTCAACCCCATTCTTGAAATAGCTGACAGACTGTCAACAGAACCACGTCTCTACCCAATCACACACGTCCTTACGCGATGTAAACCCATGTCCATGAACATCTTCCTGCGCATGGGGCACAATCAATGTACACACGTTGCTGAAAATGAGGTGCCCCATAAAGTAAAACACTCGGACATGCTATGCTATCCTTCCTCAAGTTAATGCCAGCCCGCACAGTGCGCGCACAACTCTATGAGGAATCTTTAACAACCTCCCTGCAGCCCAAATCTATCCCCATAATACTTTTGAAGATAATTTAAAAAATAACGTATATTGTTAAGCCAAAGTTTTAGGTGAAGGATAGTTCTACAATGAGACAATTTCCACTGAAAATACTATGCAATATTTCATGAAATTGGCCCAGCGGTTTAGACAGGATATCGTTTCTAAAGGCAGACATATATAGACGGCATTTAATTTTTATAGAGAGAGATATTGCTTATGTTTCAGTATATTTGTATTGTTTTTCTTTTTACAAGTTGTTACAAGTCGCACCGACGCAGTGAGGTCTTATGGCGACGATGAGACAGTAGAGAGCTAGGAGTAGGAAGGGAATGTCTGTGCCCTTAATTAAGGTGACTGTTGTGAAATTGGGAAAGCACGGAAAACCCCCTTCAGGGCTGCCGACAGTAAGGTTGGAACTCACTGAATACTGGGTCTGGTCGCACTTAAGCGACTGCAGCTATCGAGTTCGCTGATATGTATTTGAACTGCTATTGTGACGTAATAGTTGAACGAGAATGTAACAGTTATTTACTCAAAGCCACGGGAGTGACCTTTTACTTTGCGAGTGAGATGTTTCCCTCAGGGAATTTTGAAACGAGTGGCGTGAACTTTACTTTAGTGGCTATTTCATACAATACATTACTTCATACTACGGTGAATTTATTTTAAATTAAATCAATTTCATTATAAATGATTTGACGCGACGAAAATCATCCATCTTTGATCCATCCAATGAAGTTTTCTTGTATTTTGGTTCGTGTCTTGTTGCTATGAAAAATATAGGAGGTGCGTACATGGGGTTATCTTGTGATAAAACACCGAAGTTTTTTTAAAGCTATTTGTTCGGGGCGTCGACCTAGAAAGATCTTTTGCCTCTACTTGCACCATATGTGAGGAACCTGCGTGCATTTTGTAAATGGCGGAAGTGTAAAGTGTTGAATGTGAGGAAAGGAACGTTAAGCACACACAAACACCCAGTCCCCAGGCCAGGGATATTAATCATTTACAATTAAAAAGCTCTGACCCGGCCGGAAATCGAACCCGGAGTCGCCGGGTGGCAGGAGGACGAGTTGCCCCCTACATCGCGGAGAACACCAAAATTAATGTTATTTGAAGAAGTCCACTAAGCAACCAGAATCGTGAACTTGATCGTCTGGTCCTGGATTAGTGAAGGTAATACGAACTATATTATACAGAGTGTTTCCGTGAGAGCGTGCAAAAATGAAACAGGACCTAGATGATGTTCCACTGAACAATTTGAGGTAGGGAACCTGGGGTCGGAGAAGCCAGCTTGAGGAGATAACAGGTATACAATGACATTACTCTGTACTTTTTAATTTACATTATTTACAGTTAAATGTAAATACCATAAATGACACAATCAACGTACAATTTGCACTGTTTCTTACAAACTGTGCTGAAACTGACGGCCACTAACCTCAATGCATGCGTTATTCATAGCACGTTCTGTCACGGTACAGTGTAAATACGATGCAACAGAGCCACCTTATAGACGGGTAAACAAAACCTGCATCATGACGTCGTTCTTGTTACCGTATAGGAAATAAAGAATGTACATGTAAATAAACAGCACAGTACGTGTGGACTTGTACGCATGTTAGTTGTAAATAAGCTGGAAAACAGTAAAGCGCGACAAAGTGGTAGACAAGTTCACTTCCAGATGTCCTTAAGCCGACTTCTCCGACCACAGGTTCCCTACCTCAAATTGTTCAGTAGAGAATTTTCTATGTCCTGTTAATTTTTTTTGACGTTCTTACGGAAACAACCTGTATAACATACTATGACATATGCGATACTAATCTGATGGAAATGGATTAATCTATACATTATTCAGTATTGTGATGTCAGCAGATTAGATGATCTGGGAATGCAGAGACGCCCTTTTTTGGGTACATTGGTTCAGAACCTCAGTTCTGCAATCAGTATGACAAACACTACAACGTGGTTAAGTCTGGTGTTCCTTGCTTCATCATCGCTCGGACTATTCGTGTTTACACAGCGCAGTTCAACCAATCAGAGATGATTTGTTATAAAACAATGTGGAAAAAAATAACAGTTCGGTAAAGTGTCATACTCTTCTAGTACGGGAAGAAGGCCGCTATATCACAGTATGATTTTATTTTTATAAGGGAGTCGCTCAGATACAAAGTGACATGAACTTCGTTCTAATGTTCTAAACGTGAAGATCTGATGAATTCCCGTGCTATTTCTTGAGAACTAGGTACTCTTCTCAGGTCTACTGGCGGTGTTTTTATTCCCATGTGTCTGCTCTCAAAGTGGCAGAAGTTTATCAACGTAATGTACGCCCGTCTAGGGACTGTTTAGCGGAAACTTCTAATTTATGAGCCAACTCGGTTTTGGCTTTGGTTCCACCAGAGCAGGCCAAATTAAGTTTCTGCGAGAGGGAGGCAGGGAGATGAGATCGAACAACCCTGCGGACGACTTTCTCAGCGATACCACATTATCTGGTGTAACCAAGCCATTGTCTGCTCCATGTACTTCCAGGAACATGCCCATTCTTCAAGGATAAAATTACTGCGATCCCACACTGGAGAGATATTGTGCTGCCAAACAAAGCCATTCATAACATATGGCAAACATAAATAATAATAATAATAATAATAATAATAATAATAATAATAATAATAATAATAATAATAATAATAATAATAATAATAATAATAATAATAATAACCAGTTATAAATCAACAACTTCAAGGGCTTGCATGAAGTAGAAAAGTAGAATAGTGGTTGGACGACGGAAGGACGATCGCTGTCAAGGAAAGAATGCAGTGATCCTGGGCTTGTAGAAAAGGACTTCCAAAAATGCGTAACAATTATTTAACGTGATATTTAATGACCTCAAAAGAAAACTTAATGATAATGATAGAAATCATTATAATTCGTTCATTACAATAGAATGGTTCAATGGATCGGGAACTTCAAATTTCAGCAACAAAACCAGGCATCCAACAAAATTTTTAAAAATATAGAGAAATTAACTCATGAGAAAATATCTAGGTCCAAAATCAGAGGCGAACAATGCAGACTGAGAAACAAACCCTGAGAGACTCGTAAATAACAAATGAAAATGAAATGTCGTATGGCTTTTAGTGCCGGGATATCCCAGGACGGGTTCGGCTCGCCAGGTGCAGGTCTTTCTATTTGACACCCGCAGGCGACCTTCGCGTCGTGATGAGGACGAAATGATGATGAAGACAGCACATACACCCATCCCCCGTGCAATTGGAATTAACCAATTAATGTTAAAAACCCCGACTCGGCCGGGAATCGAACCCGGGACCCTATGAACCGAAGGCCAGTACGCTGACCGTTCAGCCAACGAGTCGGACATAAATAACAAATAACCGAATACTATGAAAACAGGAGTAAAGCTAACTGAGGGCCCATGAAATGGACGGGTAAAAATACAAAACGACCTTAACCTTGCAGGAATCACAAACACAAAATGAAAGTCCACCCACAGCAGGTAGATTGATAGATCCTAATTTCACAAAGGGATTACGAATATTATATATCCTTCATTTTCAAATCCTGTGCAATTGGGTATTTTTTCTGTGTGTGTTTCCTGAAAGTTGTGGGAACTAGTACATGCCGTATCAGTAAAGTGGCAGATTTTGTTGGTTTTGTCATCTGATCTAAAATACTCAAACAAATTTTGCATATTTCTATTTCGCACGATATATTCAGACAAAACGTTTCAGGAATTAATTAATCGAACATAATAGTTATTAATCACTTAGGGGGTTAAATAGTCAACAGCAAGAGTGGAGAATATCATCAATTTTTTAAGAAAACGTGTTCAATGTTCAGCCTTCCTTATTGGGTTATTCATGTTTATTTAAAATGTTTAATATCACTTCTAACGATGCTATTTTCGGAGGACAGTGAAGATGAAAGTACGAGTGTGAATCAAAATAAACACAGGCACAAGAAAACGTAAAAGGTACGGTAGCAGTAGTGATGCAATGAAAAGTTAAGGATATCTACGTGTGAAACTGGAACAGACTGCAAGTGTAAACGTTATTGTTGTTTTGATGCCATTCCACAACAGGAAATGAAACACATTATTAAAGACTTCAATGCTTTTGGGCTCTGTGGATGAACAAAATGCTTATCTGTGTCGTTTAATAACAGTTCATTTCGATTCAGAATCATATACCGCAACATTCAGAAGAAAATGCGTTGTTCCACGATGATCCTCATTCATACATGGTGAGAATCATCGAAGAAGATATTACCAAGGAAAATGCCGCATCTTTACATTGCATTACCAAGAAATAGTATTCAAAGTCTTCACAAATCTCTAAAAGATATTGTCCTAGAACATAAAGATCAGCGAGGCAAATATGACCACAAATATTGCAGAAAACCTTAAGATGTGACAGACAGTGTGATCAAACATATTGGCCAAAATGATTACTGCAGCAGGAAGAAACGTGACAGAGTTTATCTACCAGACACATTAAATATTAATAAAATGTATGAAATGTAAAGAAAGAAAAACTGTCTCCTGTTTCATACCGTGTTATATGCCTGTTGATTGACTGATAGATAACCTTGATTAATTAATTAATTTTTTAGTTTGAACGATACATTCAATAAATGAATGAATTAATTGTATATAATTATACTGTATCATAATGTATAATTTCACGATTGGAAAAGAGTTCAAATTGTATGTTTTATTTTTTTATCATTCTACATTTTTGCTGCATAGATTGATGTATAATGGATAGTTTTATAAGAAGACCAACTCATTAATTTTTCATGGATTTTTTAATAGTTCGAATATTGGACTAATTAATCCCTCTACAGGCCAGTGGTACAGATCAGTAGATGGTGCCTTTGCAACCTTCGGTAAGCAGTTGGACCTCTAAAGGACCTGCCTAATTGGCACTCAGTTTAGTACAATATCGGATTGTAAAAGATCCCGGGTAATAGAGTCGGTGTTTCCCGGCTATTTAAAATACTCTTCAGAAATAGATCAAGCAATAGAGTTCTAGTTTCTCTGTCACCTCTTAGAATACACCAGAACGGGGATGCGTGATAGGTGCCTCACGATACCAACAGTTACGTACTACCGTAGGAAAACTGCATGCTTGCTTTTTCTTAAAGCGGAACGTTTGAATTGTGACGGAAGCTGCCTAAATGGCGTCATATGAAACTGCTTGTACACTGTAGCTAAGGTAATTGGATGTTGTTATTTCTGTTATTTTTATATAGATCAGTTGCACCGCTGTTTCAACTTAATAAACTGCTTCAATGAATTATCGTAAACCGTCCCCTGCCTATAATTGATCCGCTGCTTACTCCTCAGCAAGCTGAATTTCGTCCTAGGAAAAGCTGTTCTGGACAACAGATTGATCTTACGCAGGTTATAGAAGAATCGCAGGTTCTTCGTAGATTTGCAAGGATAACGCAATCGATAGAGATTACAGACGAATCCACCAGGAAGTGTGCTGGCTCCAACTCTGTTCAGTATATACACCAACCATACACCTACGCCCCCAACGGCTGGAGTTTCATGTAGGCTGACGATCTCGCTCCGGCCACTCAAAGGACAGACTTTGAGTCAGTGGCGAACACTTGAAGGTCTGTGAGAGTACAAACCAGCATAAACCAAATTCATCAAAGACAGAAAGTGGAACAAGAAGGAACCCACTCCCATGTATTGACAAGAACCTAAGTCAAGGAAGTGTTTACTTCGAATATAGCAGGTACTATGATCCACTGCTGAAATAGAGAGCTTGCAACTATGGATGGGAACGATTTTCCGAATCTTTAACCCCTGTTTATGACAGATATTGGCTAACATATAACTCCATAAATATGCTGAGATCAGATATGGGCAGATTTGGCAAGATTGAAGACAATAGTAGGCCTACATATTGTAATTGCGGAGAAGACTAGTCTGTTCAACATATGCTCCAATGTCTCATCCTGAACTGAAGAAAATCTTTACTAGGCGACAGAAAAAGCACTGGAAGTGACCAGGTTTTAGTTAAAAATTATATAAACTGTGTTTAATGTTTCTGATACGAGAATGGGGTTGTTAACAAATATGGGATTGACTTTTATCCGCGTAACGTAATAACACACTACTGTATGGACACAATCCCAAATGAAGCTCCTTCAATTCCTTCAACCTGTACTTTTTCCTTCTCAATCCACGTGTAAATTCTTTGCACCACACAGTCAATAGCTCGTTCACACATATAGAGGTGTCTCCTCCAGTCCAGCGTTCAGCAAATGTTTCATCCGGAAAATGTCGAACCGTTAAGGGAAAATGCACCATCTTACTAGAAGAAACTTGATGTTAAGATACTTAGGGGAAGATTATAAACAACATTCTGGCGCAACATATTTAGGTTAGCATCTCCCGTTAGAGTCTGGGTATTATAAAACTATGGACGAAGTACTCCAAACTTTGAAATACCGCACAGTACGTTAAGTTTCGGGGAAGCTCGAATGTGCTCTCACTGCAAATGACGCAATTGTGTATATTCACGTTGCCGATGACATGAAATGTGGTTTCATCCTACATAAAGAAACTCAACATTTGGGTCTGTGTACATCACCTCTAATAACAACTCTGCAGTTCGTACACGAGCACTCTTATCAGTGTCAGAAAGGACCTGTATGATCTAAATGTGGTACGGCTTAATTCCCAGATCGAGGTGGAGAATTCTTAAGACCTTGTCCGCGCGATGTCGGTTTTCAATGATAATCTCATACTTGACATTCGTGGGCTCGTAATCCGTGTGCCTTGAACATTTATGATGTTATCTTCCGTTCGAATACTTCTTGGACCTCCACTCTTCCCTTTACAGTCATTGGTTACAGAGCCGATGCGTACACATTTCTTATGCAGCCGACGGATAGTTAGACGTCTTAGAGGGTACTTCTCAAACCATTTTTAAAATGTTTTTCGTGCTATTGAGGGCGACCCAAACACTTTCATCAAGCTGCTACCTTCCTTCTCTCTTCCATAGTAAGTCGGGTGGCCATATCTCGTCTACAGCCAAAGAAAAAAGTAGTACCATATATGTGGTAAAATCGGTATTTTTGGACAATCGTGTATATTATTAGTAGTATTGTTATTATTACTTTTATTTAGATAATGTTTAAAGTCGCAGTAGGACATAATAGTTTTCCGCCGGCGGACGACTAGGAAAGTAACGGCCGCAGCCATAATTGAAGGTGGAGGCCAAGATTTTGCCTGGTATGAAAGTGGGAAACCCTGGAAAACGACTTCAGGGCTGCCGACGGTGCGGTTCGAATCCACTATATCCCGAACGAAAGCTCACAGCTACGTGACCCAAATAACGCGGCCACTTATTCGGCATTATTATTATTATTATTATTATTATTATTATTATTATTATTATTATTATCCATTAAAAACTTCATAAATTTACATCCAGAGCAGAACTCCACATCTCATACTCGAAAACCCATTACATGGAAGGATCTTTTCGATACGTACATGGACAACCAATGAAGTGTAAAATTATTGGGAGTTGTATAACACTGCAAAAATACCACGCACCTGAAATACATCATACTTTAGGATTGGTAAATATGTCATGCAAACGTACATTCCTAGAGTTCGGTACATTATTATTATTATTATTATTATTATTATTATTATTATTATTATTATTATTATTATTACTTGTTCCGGGGTTATCCGTGTAACGCAGAGTGGTGAAAGAAGGTGTGCGCTTGAGTGGGTCTAACTACGATATCAAACATTAATTTAAAACTCTAAATAAAGTTTATATTTCTTTTCAGATCTTAAACTTAACAACATTATTCACTTAGTAGGAACTAATGTATCAGGTACAATGGCAATTTTGATACCAGAATAGAAAACCCCAGAATAGGAAATTTAACAGTTTTGGGCTTCAAGCCCCAAATTTACAAGTTTGCAATTTCGCCAGAGTAGCGTTTAATTAGACACAAAATTCAAGAGCACCTTGCTCCAACCGATACCATTTACGGCCTTCCAAAGGCACCATTCAATATTACACTAAAATCAGAAAAGGGTTTACATGCTCTCCGAATTCAACAAAGGAGACTGGCTCCCAGTATCTTACAGCCTACACAAGGGAACTTTACAAAATCTTATAATCTCTGGCATCTCTAGACACAACCTACAATTTAGTTAATACATTGTATCTAGTACCCATACTAATGGCCCTTCGAGAAAAGGAAGAACAAGTCAACATTACTGGCCCAAACTCAAAATGTATGGAGGAGTACACTTACACTCCTAGAAAACTAAGAGTAAAACCCTAATTGGGCTCGCGGCCCGATGATACAGAGGCTAAACCCAAGCTACTGAGGTGACTAGAAAGAAAGGTTAATTAATTCTTTACTGAAAGATAAACAGTTACAAAATCGTAGTCACCTCAAACTAAATTGAAGGGGAACTCGAGAGGGTAACGCACTCTATATCGCCGATTTACAGTTTAAGTCTTTATGAAATTTTACATGAGAAGAAGTAGTTTACATTCTTGGGATACGGATGGTTACATAGTTACAAATTAGAACCTTCCCCTCGGGTAAGTCTGCGAAGATATATAACTGGTGGCCATTACCTGGGCTGATGTTCTGCCTTCCGAAGAATGAGGCACCCTGCCTCCTGTCTTAACACACACACAGTGATTCGACGATCAATAAGACAAGGTAGCTTGAAAAAGCCGCAGCTTATATACCCGAGGGGAGGGTTCGAGAAGGTTCTGGACTAAATCCGGACACACCCTCTCATTTTTATTGGTTACACCAAAAACCTACAAGAAGCCTGTGTTTGGCTAAAAACTAATTACAGAAAATTGGTGATTGGCCCGACTCAAAAAAGAAGGAAGTGTTGCAAACCTTGAAGTACCAAAACAAATGAAAGTTTATTTAGTTGAGAAAAACTCTAAACACAAACATTATTTAAATCACTCATTCTTCCACCTTGCACCAGAGTGCATGTCCTCAGTTTTTGTAGAGACATCTATGGAGAAAAGTTCAAACTTCTTGATGTACACCAAAACAAAACAAATGAATCAAATCAGTTTAGGAAACCTTAAAATAACATTACTCCGTTATTCAATAGTGACATCTTCTGATCAATGTCCCAACTTTATGCATTAGCAGTTTCAAGATTCGTCTGATAGATAGCGTTCCTTATGGCGCTTCCTTTAAATGTGCGGGGTTGAGGTGTACCTCCCGGTACATTATTATTATTATTATTATTATTATTATTATTATTATTATTATTATTTAGCTACTTTCACCTGTAAGCTACTAGGTGGTAAATTCGAACTAAGGGGTGGAATGATTTTCCTCTGCTTCGGGGCGCAATGTAACTAAATTCGTCCCTGCCCTTGTCTGCAAATTTCATTTTCCTGCACCATCATCGACGTTGAGAGAAAAAAGGATACGGTGACATTGATCCAGATACATCCAACTTCTCTTGCCAGCTGGTGGAGCAGACGAGAGATAGCATGTTGTGGTTTCTGTGTAAAGCTAACAAAGGGCGCTGCTGCTAATTTGGAAGACAAACAATGGAACATCTGTGCCGGAAGATTCCTATGTGTTAAGTGCGAACAAAGGGTGCTAAATACGGGAGATGGAGTGAGTAGGAAGGAAGTCGCATGATAGTGTTTGACGATGACTTCATTAAGATAATCTTGCGATGTGAGGAATTTCGACCTGCTCACCCTTTAGCAAGAAGCACCTTTAGCTAGAAGGGGATTGCCAGTAACGAGTTCAATTTATCGCGTAAATAGGCCTGTGTCACCTCTGCTGCACACTTGTCTTCTTCACCGTTAAGTAGGAGTGGGAACAAGTGGTATTGTGGTTATATACCTCTCTGGTGTTTCTGGATTGTCCTATCAGCAGAATGCACGTGGCTCACTATAGAACGGTTCAGCCTGGGTAAAATTTAGGAATGGCTGAAAAAATAACATAGTCGTTTTTTCTCACGGTCACATAATTGTACCGGTTACAATTCGTAACAGATATAAAAATAACATGTTACTGTTTCATTTCGAAACGAGAAATAAATTCCAAAAGTGCAAATATTGTTTTCATTTCGCGATTTTTAACTCTTTCTTTTCCCACCTCGCTATCTATTGCCAACTGCCTTCTAAGGGCAAGAAGTCCAACAACATTGTAAAACATAACCGAACACATTTGTAAAAAACTTCAGATAATTTGTATTAGACTTCCACTGGGACTAGTCTCTGGTGAAATGAATAATATTTATTTACACGATTACTCCAGACAAAGAAAAAAACTAATCCAATTTAGTTTTAGAACATTTGTGTTGTCTTAAAATTTAGAGTTGTTTAGTCCTTAAGATATAAAGGTAGTATTTATTTTCCGTAATAACAGTGATAAAATTGTTAGAGTCATCAGTCCACAGACTAGAATGGCCCAGCGCTCCACGCTACCCTATTCTGTGCTAATCTTTTCATTTCTACGTAACTACTACATCTTATATCCGTTCTAATCTGCTTGTCGCAGTCATAATTTACTCTACCTCTACCGTTCTTACCGCCTACACTTTCCCTCAAACAGCAACTAAACAAGTTCTGTATATCATAAGATGTGCCCTATCATTTTATCTTTTATTCTGGTCGAATTTAGACAAATCCACCTTTTCCCAGCAATACAATTCAGTATCTCTTCACTCGTGATTCTATCTCTTTGCATCACGTTCAGCTTTCCTTTGCAACACCACTTTTGAACAGTTTTTATTATCTTTTCTTTCTTAGCTACAGTAGATATCGTCCGTGTTTCACTTCCATACAATGCCACGCTCCAGACATCCTTCTAATTGCTATATGACTGTTAGAAGTGAGTATATTTGTTTTGTTAAGAAAGACCTTCCTTGCTTGCGTTAATCTTTATTCTATGTCCTCCTTACTTCTGCCGTGATTAGTTACTGTATTATCCGAGTAACAATGTTCATTTACTTTCTTTAAGACTTCATTTCCTAATCTAACATTTCATGCATCACCTGACATCCTTCGACTGCACTCCAGATTTTATTTGGTCTTATTTATTTTCAGCTTCTACTCCTTCCCCAAAACTCTGTTCATACCATTCAACAATTCCTCCAAATCTTCTGCAGACTCATCGACAAGTCTTAGGCTTTTGTTTTCCTCTCGTTGGATTATGATTACTTTTCAAATTTCCTCTTGCATCACTCCTTTCTGGATTGGTGCTTCTTCTTCAAAGCCCTCGATTCTTATCTCTGCAATCTGATTTTTGTACAGATTGTAGACAATTCTTCTTTCTCGGTATCTTATGCCGATCACCTTCAGAATCTCTTACAGCTTGGTCAAATCAACATTATCGAATGTCTTTTATAGATATACAAATAATAATAATAATGTGGTGATTTCCGCCATTTCACCGTAAGGCTTTGTGAGGAGCAATACAGCCTGGACCTAGCCACGAGTGATGTCGCTGAATTACGGCGCTGCCTCTCACCACACAGCGAACCAATAGAGCGCAAGCTAGGCACGCAAGGCCAGCCCGTATGCCACCACTACTGCCGTCGCCTCCCTGAAGTCCTCCCGGCGGTGTGAGAAAAAACTGAAAGGTAAAT
Source organism: Anabrus simplex (assembly GCF_040414725.1). Classification (NCBI taxonomy): domain Eukaryota; kingdom Metazoa; phylum Arthropoda; class Insecta; order Orthoptera; family Tettigoniidae; genus Anabrus; species Anabrus simplex. The sequence continues at coordinate 209,993,403 of NC_090268.1, read as the reverse complement.
CCAGGGCGTTTACTTTCGAGAGGACTCTGGAAGCGCATTCTTCCTCGAAGTATCTGAAAGGGCCTATTTAGGGCATGCCTGACGAGCTTCAGTGGTTCAGTTAGGGAATGAGATGGAAGTACACAGCAGTGTAGTGAATTAAGTCTGAGCGAGCTGTCGAGGATTGCATCTGTGGACAGTGACACTTCGAATTGAGGTTCAACGTGAGTTGAGGGGAGCCCGCTTTTCACACATGGTGATAAAATTCTAGAACCTTCGGGGTACGTCCACTATATAAACGTTCTAGTTTCACCTTCCAGAAAATCCACGGAGACACCAGACCTAAATCACAATAGGATCAGAAGCCATCACGTGCACTCAGTCCGACTGGGAGCTACGGATATGACTCACTCATTTCTTCCAGGAAATACACAATGGGGCTTCAAGGGGACTGACGGTCGCACGCCCACTTAACAATTCATGACAGTAAGCAACCAGTGAGATTATTTAACGTGTGTTTCATTTTGAGATTTCCGTTGTGTGTCATTGTCACGAAAGCCAAATGGAGCATTCCATCACCTGGTTCTACAGGTATCCTTTATGTAATTGATAACATAAATAGATATTCACACTCACAATCCGAATACCGGCCTTAACGGAAGCAGACCGTAGTACTGTGTAGGCTGAGGATAGATCATGGAAGAACAATGCACTCATATCTTCTAAAAGGGAAGACACTCAGTGTGTTCTTGTGGTAGCTAATTCACCATGGCCCACATTCTCACGGTATGTGCCGATCTCTTCGGTCCGCAGGAGACAATCGAACTCATACTAGCCGATGACGGGAATATTGCTGATCTCGTCATTCACTTTGTGTGGGAGAGTGGATTAATGAAGGGCGTATACATTTCTCTTCAGGGACCATTCCGGTTTAAAAAATTAATATTTGCTTTATTCTGAATTCATTTCAAATTCCTCCGTTTAATAAATAGTTTATTTTTATCTACTTAATTTGTTCAGAGAAGTTGTACTTCCTCTTAAAACAACAATCACCACGACCATCACTCCATTATCTTAATCGCTTTGAAGATATATATAGCGTTCTATCTTTTTTTCACACGATCTACGGAATGAATATACTCCTGCAGTGAATATAGACTCATCAAGAAAACTAAGAAGGGGATGACAAGCTAGACCACGTTTATGACGCTATACTTCAGGAACTCTGATATTAAACTGTAGTCTCGGCGTGTAACGGTAACTGAGCTGCAGTAAATTTCAACTCTTGTGTCCATTTTTCTTCCTTGTCTCCCGTGATTTCGCTCCTACTTCTACCTTCTTTCATTTGAAGAAGTTTTATGGCACTTATTTAGCTGCAGGCTTATGGTGGGACGCGCTGGATACTGAGTCCGTCCCCACCTTCCGCCCACATTATTCATCCACGTATGGACTTGATACTTCCTTCTTTCTTTCTTTCTTTCTCGAAACTTATACAACCATTTTCCATTATTCCTCAAGCCTGTATTTCACTTGTAAAAGAATCCAAGCGATATATATATTTTCTCTTTCTTTCTTCTCAATTTATTTTGTTTTATCTACGGAAGCTCCGCGCTCAACATTCGTTTCTCCCCGCGTGGTAATGTTCATGTAGATTACCAGACACTACACCTTATTCACTTTACACTGCGGAAGTGCTTCATTTCCTATGTGTCGTAAATACGTTTGGAAAATAAGGCAGACTACCCCCTTTTCTCATGAACATTCACTGTGAAGATTTTCATATTTCGTATTATGCTACAATCTTAAAAATATGGCCCTATTCATTACAAAGAACGACATGAACGGGAATACGAGGAAGATAGTCCTATGAGGCCAAGATTGTGAGATGGTTTAAATAAATAAATAAATAAATAAATAAATAAATAAATAAATAAATAAATAAATAAATAAATAAATAAATAAGAGATAAAGCTCATGATCCCATAGATAGACAATCTCTCTTTCAGACCCGTGCTGAATTGAGACTGGATAATGAGACCCTGAATCTCACAAAGGCTACTTTTAGAAACTCTAAGTCAAAGGTAAAATTCCGAGTGGGACTATCCAATAGGTTTCGATATCAGAACACGTGATAGGCAAGGGGATTGTTTATCCCCTCTTCTCTTAAACTGAATGCTAGAGAAAGTCATTCATGAATGTACGAAAACTTTACGAGACAACTCGTGGTTGAGAATCGATTTCAAGAAGGACAAGTAAAACACCTTCGCAGATCACCTCAAACTCCTAGCATCCTCCCTCATGCAAATAGCAACTAAAGTAGGGTTGGGGATTGCCATTAACAAAACGATGATGATGATGATTGTTTTAATTGGGCCGAAAAGCCAAGTCATCGGCCCCTAATGGTACGAGGTGAACGGGACGGAAATTAAAACTTCAAAATATACCCACTGACTGGAAATTAAAACGAATGATGACGAAACATGATCTTGAAACAAAACTATCAGTTGATCCAATTCACAGTGCATTCATTACTGGGATGATACTCATTATCCAAAAGGGTCCACAATCCAGGTCACCGGCCCCTCATAATTGTACTAATCACCATGGTGTTCCACCTATAGTGGTAGTTTGATTAATTTAATTTCGTGTGGCTATTTCTAGCCGGGTGCAACCCTTGTAAGGCACACCCTCCGATGAGGGTGGGCGGCAGATGCCATGTGTAGGTAACTGCGTGTTATTGTGGTGGAGGATGGTGTTGTGTTTGGCGTGTGAGTTGCAGGGATGTTGGGGACAGCACAAACACCCAGCCCCCGAGCCATTGGAATAAACCAATTAAGGTTAAAATACCAGACCCGGCCGGGAATCGAACCCGGGACCCTCTGAACCGAAGGACAGTACGCTGACCATTCAGACAGCGAGTCGGACATAGTGGTAGTAATCAGGGGCAACATAGATTTGTGGTGTTTTTCGCATAGGGGTACTAATAGTAGGTAATGTAGACCCATGGTATGTCACACATAACGGCACCAAACACAAGTAACACAAACCTATGGCATTTCGCACATTAGGGCACTACCACTGCCTTCGTGATGTCCAGGCCGTACTGTAACGAGCGCGGGAAAGCAATCAGCTGATCGTTAGGGGGGAAGTTTAGCACATGAGTTAGTAGAGTTAAACATAGATTTTCGCAGTTTTATTGAAATTTTTAACGATAGCCGCGTGGTCACTCAGATATATGTGAGAATGAGTCGTCATCGACTGCATTATTAAGTGGAAAGTCATTAATTAGTGAAGAAAACTTAGTGTGAGCGTGCATTTATGTGAAGCTATAGGTTAAGAAGATCGTTCTTCAGTGGTTTAATTTTGTAGTTTATTTGTGTAAAATTATATTTATAGTGTAAAATTAATTGAGTTAGTGCATTCTGTGTTTTATTATTAATCACGAATTGTATATACTTGAATTAAGATGATCAGTGAGGGAAATCACCATGCCTAAGAGTTGCTGTGTGCCTGGCTACAAAGCCAATTATAAACAAGGAGAGTACACACCGGTATTAGTGTTACCTTCTGATGAAGAACGAGTTAAGTTATGGAAGAAGGCTGTTCCCAGGGGGAATTTAATAGTTAATCACAACACAGTTGTGTGTATCAAGCACTTTCCTGAAAATCAAATCCTGAGAGAAATAAGAGTGTCCCGTCCAGAGGGTGAGTTAATTTTTTTTATTATGTCATAAACATGGACAACATTAGGTAGGCCCTATATTTTTATGTAATCAGACCTACGGCTTATCTGAATTCGGTGTATTTGAAAATGCAAGTCTTATTTATGAGTATCACCGAGCTCGGACACTCCCGGCACTGAAAGCCATACGCCATTTCATTTACCGAGCTCGATAGCTGCAGTCGCTTAACTGCGGCCAGTATCCAGTATTCGGGAGACAGTGGGTTCGAACCCCACTGTTGGCAGCCCTGAAGATGGTTTTCCGTGGTTTCCCATTTTCACGCCAGGCAAATGCTGGGGCTCTACCTTAATTAAGGCCACGGCCGCTTCCTTCCTTTTTTTTTTTTTTTTTTTTTTGCTAGCTGCTTTACGTCGCACCGACACAGATAGGTCTTATGGCGACGATGGGACACGAAAAGGCTAGGAGTGGAAAGGAAGCGGCCGTGGCCTTAATTAAGGTACAGCCCCAGCATTTGCCTGTTGTGAAAATGGGAAACCACGGAAAAACATTTTCAGGGCTGCCGACAGTGGGGTTCGAACCTACTATCTCCCGAATACTGGATACTGGCCGCACTTGAGCGACTGCAGCTATCGAGCTCGGTGTTTCCCATTTTCACACAAGGCAAATGCTGGGGCTGTACCTTAATTAAGGCCACGGCCACTTCCTTCCCACTCCTAGCCCTTCCCTGTCCCATCGTCGCCATAAGACCTACCTGTGTCGGTGCGACGTAAAGCAAATAGAAAAAAAGGTAATTTTAAACAATAAATAAATTATGAGTATCAAACAGCAGTGTGATTTATGTAAATCTTATCTTCTGACAGATTCAGATCTTATTTATGAATTACCTCCAGAAGTAAGATATCTGAATTTCCTAAATCGAGGAATGTCAATAGAACTTGGAATTGAGGTGTACAAAGTATTTTGTGTGTTATTGTCAGGATAAGATGGTATTTCTAAATTCAGACGATCCTAAGTGTGTCACAAAATCTGTGGCTTTGGAGTCAATGCAGTTGGCAGATTCCCTAGTCATTTTTGACTGCGGGAAGAAATTGGAAGACCTGGCCGGACAGTGTAGGTCTATATATATTTGGGTGAATATATTTTTAAATAACTTTTCCAAAATTCACACCGACTTGTGTATTCAACAAAGTGCTTCAAAGAGAGCAGACCTACTCCATACTGGCGTAACTTCCTGTAAGAGGTCCAGGAAAGCAGCAGTGTTCGTGGAGTGGAAACAGTGAGGTACAGAAATAATTTATACTAGCAAATGTACCCGTGCTTCGCTACGGTATTCTACATTGTATACGGATATCGACGTAAATACTGTGCGTGCAGCAAATGAGATTGTTTTAAAATTGCATGTCTCTTAGCCTTATCCGAGAAATAGCATGGGGAGGTCCACATACGTTGTTTCCAATGTAAAGTGAGGGTTGCGGAGTTGTGATGATAACGCCAGGCTCACTTGCCTACTGCCATTCACAATCGAGTTGGCAAGTTTACATTATAATTGCAGGCCCCAATGCCTACTGCGCGGTCACAATCGATTTGGGGAGTTTTAGTTACAATGGCAGACCCATTTCCTACTTTCAGACAGGTTACAGTTGAGGAGTTTTTATTATAATACCAGGCAACTTCCCTACCACCAGTCAAAATTGAGTTGTGCAGTTATCATTATAATGACAGTCCCTTTTTACTGCTGCTAGCCAGCTTACTGCCAGTCACACAGAATTAGTGAGTTTCCATGAAAATAGCAGGCCACAATGCCTAATGCTAGTCAAATTTTAGATTGGAACATTTGTTTATAATGGCGGGCACCCTGGCCTAGAGCCAAACACAATAGAGTAGGGGACTTTCGAACAAAACTGCATGATCCCTTGCCTTCTGCAAGACAAATCGAAAAGTGAATTATTCATTAAAATGGTAGGCCCTCCTTACTAATGCCAGTTACACAGGAGTTGGAGAAGGACCCCATTCCTACTGCCAGCAGTCAAAGTCGGTGTAGGGAGTACTGATTACAATAGCAGACACATCCTTTCTCGATCTCTACAAATCGACATCAATGAATATATATACAGATGGACATACGAAAGTATATGAATGTTTACAATATTGCAGACCTTCATTTACAGATTAACTGCTGCTAAACGGTACGTCATATCGACAAAGGATTGTACCGTAAGGCGCAGTATTTAGCGATCTAAATGGCTGGTCCTATGATATTTTCTCGCATCTAATCTATTCATGGGTCAGATTGAATCAAAAACGTTGAATAGGTTGAAATTTGTGTAAGAATATCTTACATTTCCATTACTTTTCGGATAATTATGTGGCATAGCATTTGGCTCACATATGGGTACTGGGTGGGCCAATGTTCGTGTAGAGTTTGATCATACTATCTTTCCTGTAAGTGATTGAAATTATGCACATGAGAAGAAAAGGTTTAGAAATTAATTTCCATTAAGGCAGGTAGATTTCCATAAAGTTTGGTTGTGTGTATTTAGAGGGAGTGCAAAATCACGGTTTCGGTTTCGTATAAACCCCCAATTAGTTCAGGGATTTAGAAACAATATTTGCCCTAAAACCTCCCCAAAGGACAGGTGGATTCTAAATATGAAGTTTGGTGGAAATATATCCAGTAATTTTCAAGTTAGAGAAAGACAAACAGACCAACAAACAAAGAAACAAACAAACAAACTAACTAACTAACTAACTAACAGACACCAAGGAAACCTACCCCTGGATAGATGGATGCTATATATAAAATTTGGTTCAAATATCTTGTTAGTTTTCAAGTTGTAAGAAGTACGCTTTACACGCACCCGCTGGGATTTGTACCGAAAAACGGTCCGTTAATGATATATCCCTTACTAAATCCTGTTATCGAAATGATGCACATGAGAAAAAAAGGTTTAGAAATTCATTTTCATTAAGGCAGGTTGATTTCCATTAAGTTCGGTTGTGTATACTTTAAGGGAGTGCAAAATCACGGTTTCGGTTTCGTAAAAATCCCCACTCAGTTCAGGGATTTAGAAACGATATTTGAGCTAAAACCTACCCAAGGAGAGGTGGATTCTAAATATGAAGTTTGGTGGAAACATATCCAGTAGTTTTCAAGTTATAGAAGGACAGACAAACAGACAAACAGACAAACAGACACCAAAGATAAAAATGATGCAGATGGTCATTATTACACCTGAAACGGATAACTGTACGGAAATTTCGCCAAAATCAATGTACAGACACACGGTCGTTACGCTTTTATTTTTTGCGCTAAACCTACCCAAGGACAGGTGGATTCTAAATATGAAGTTTGGTGGAAATATATCCAGCAGTTTTCAAGTTATAGAAGGACAGACAAACAGACAAACAGACAAACAAACAGACAAACGGACACCAAAGCTAAAAATGATGCAGATGGTCATAATTACAGGTGAAACGGATAACTGTACGGAAATTTCGCCAAAATAATCAATGTACAGACACACGGTCGTTACGATTTAATTTATATAGATGACGGATAAGCATGAGCACGTTGAAAAGTGCAGACTTCCACTTCGAGATTCATATCTCCTAAACGGTTTATGATATTAAGAAACGGTTTGCGCCATCAGACGTCTCATTTATTGCTCTACATGTTTGTTTCTAAACCATTTCCTCGTATCTCCCATATTAAGGGGGTAAATTGAGATCAAATTTTGAATAGGGTGAAATTTGGGTGCATTTTTAACATTTTACATTACGTTTTGCCTACTTATGTATAAGCTAGAATCATGAAATTTGGTACACACATGTCCCTTAATCGTGCCAATGTGCGCACACAACGTGATGATCCTATCATTCTTGTAAGTGTGTCAAACAATGAAATATACTTGTAAAAATCACCAAATTTACGAACAATCCAGAAATACGGCCAAATTTAACGTATAAGGGAGAGAGATACGACAAAATGTCACAGGACCAAAGTTGTAGATCACTCCGAATTGAAGTGACATTGTGCCATCCGTTTTGTGATACGACTTACCGTTTAGCCAAAAAATAGCTCAAAAGGAATGTCTGCACAGTCATTAAAATTGCCTCCATATTTCGATATCTTAGGGGGGTAAAAAGTGAAAAATTTGAACATCTTGGAATTTTCCCGTCGGTTAGGGACCAAAAGCTATAATTTCACCAAATTTCAATTGTCTACTTCGTCTGGCAGGTTGTGCCGCCATTTTGATTTGGGGGGATAGGGGACAAAAATGAGGAAATTCTCGAAAATTTTTAAGCCCACGAAACCTATAGGTTATCGTTTTGGATATACTATACGACTGTGTTCTTATGCTGAACCCAAAATTTGAGCCCCCCCAGCGTGCCCCCTTCAGGGAATTTTGAGAATTTCCGATTTTTCTAGGGATCCTGGGGTCATCAGTTTCCTCCGTACAAAGTTTCAAATTTCTGAGATTTATGGAAGTGCCTCATTAATTCACGTCTTTTTTCATTTTTAAATATTTATATATACATCGCTCCAGCCCGACTTGCTTTTATATATATAGATTTGTAATAAATAGTAATGGTAATTGGCTGCATGTTTTCTGTCAGTGTGTATGATGTGAATGTTCCAGTTGACCAGAAAATGGATAAAATCGCAAGAATATGTCTCAAAGTGTTAGGCTGTACTCACGCAAACGAACGTATATACGCGTGAAATAGAACGTTACGGAGAAGGATATGCATTGTATTTCAGAATTAACAAATATTTGATGATAGGTTTTGGTTTTATAAGGTGTTAACATTTCTTTAAGTAATTTAAACGAGTGTTATTCAAGCGGAGCGTATGCGTATCGCCTTCAAGTCCCCCCCAAAGCGCGACGTCATCAGAGGTACAGTACGGCCTGGACATTACGAAGGCAGTGGTACTACTCACAAGCAACTCAAACCCGTGGTGTTCCTCACTTAGTAGAACTAATCACAGGCCACGTAAACTCATGATGTTGCTCACATACTTGTACTAATCATAGGCACAGAAGACCCACGGTGTATCGCACATTATGGTAACGCAGACAAGCAACATAAACGCATGGTGTTCGTCACATAATGGAAGTAATCTCAGGCAATGCAGAACCATGGTTTCACACACATAGTGGTACTAATCACAGGCGCCAGTGAAACCCGTGGTGTTTTTCACATAGTGGTACAGTACTAATCACAAGCAACATAGACCCATGGTGTTTCTCGTGAAGTGGTGCTACTCATAAGTAACGCAAATGCATTCTGAACACGGTGGAATCGAACGGTGGAATGTACAAAATGACACATATCACAAACAACGCCCACACCCGTAGAGTTCTCTCACATAAGGGTACTGTTCCGATGTAACGTAGACCCATGGTTTTCCTCGCAAGGTGGTACGAGTCGGAAGTAATTCGACCCATAGTGTTCCGCACGTAATGCTACTAATTACTTGCAGTCTCATGGTTCTAATGTGATCATCCCTTGGTCACTCCTTTTAGTAGCCTCTTACGACAGGGAGGGAATACCGTGCGAGTATTCTTCGTCTGCGTTCCACATTCACAGTGCTTAGAAAGGAAAGGAAAAAGTTATCCGACACTTCGAAAAATGAAGTACCGGCCAAAAAGACAAAGGCCACGAAAGGCGTGAAAATGAAAGACTCCCTATGTCTCGAATGCTTTAATACCGTCGGGGTCGGAAAGAACAAGAGTTGACCAAGGGAGGTCAGACAGGATAGATTAATGTGAAGAGCCTGGCACAAATATGTGGAAGCAATGCCAGGAATCAGCTAAGTTGCCAACCCATGCTCCCATGTTGAGAGCCCCTAGGACCCCTTTTATTCGTCTCTTACGACAGGCTGGGGATACCGTGGATGTATTCTTCATCTCCGCCGCCACCCACAGGGGGTTAACAAAAGGAAAAATGTGGAGTTCACCACCAACATCAGAGATGAACCCATCTCAATCCCACATGAGGACTAACTCCTACATAAGTGCGGCCAGTATCCAGTATTCGAGAGATACTAGGTTCGAACCCCACTGTCAGCAGCCCTGAAGATGGTTTTCCATGGTTTCCCATTTGTACAGCAGGCTAATACTGGAGCCATGACCATTTCCTTCCCAGTCCTAGCCCTTTCCTGTCCCCTCGTCGCCATAAGACCTATCTGTGTCGGTGCGACGTAGAGAAACTAGCAAAAAAGATAATGAAGTAACTCCTACAAATATCTTGGGGAATAGATAACCTCGAACGTTAGTGAAGATCTGGCCAGGAAAGTCAGGTGTACCAGCCTGGAGAGAGCTTTTAATCTCTGAAAACCGGGCGAGTTGGCCGTGCGCGTAGAGGCGCTCGGCTGTGAGCTTGCATCCGGGAGATAGTAGGTTCGAATCCCACTATCGGCAGCCCTGAAGATGGTTTTCCGTGATTTGCCATTTTCACACCAGGCAAATGTACCAGGCTGTACCTTAATTAAGGCCACGGCCGCTTCCTTCCAACTCCTAGGCCTTTCCTATCAAATTGTCACCATAAGACTTATCTGTGTCGATGCGACGTAAAGCCCCTAGCAAAAAATAAAAAAATCTCTGAAAGAACGTTTACAAGTCCAACTCTCTTTCCTTTCTCCTGAAACTTAGACACTATGAAACCGTAGTAAGACCTTCGATACTGTATGACTATGACTCAGGTTGCTTGAACATGGTAAGAAGAAAATACAACTCAGGAATTTTTAATCGAAAGAACAAAAATCCTGGGAACAATCGTGGGCAACAATGAATAGGGAGATAAATACAGAATTAGGCATAATAATGAGCTTTACCAACATCTAGAGAGCATGAAATCAGCCACGAGAAAGAGGAGACTTATATTCTACCGTCACATAGTCTGAATAGACAACAAGTGACTGACCCCAAGAATCCTCGACACTCTTTATAAAGGGAAGGGAATAAATGCTAAATGGACGAAACTATTTCGGAAAGACCTGGACATTTTAAAAGTTGATCCTAAAGATATATTCAGCTGGGACAAATTGAGAATGCTGACATACAACACTCTCCAGTCACTGACAGCTATAATAATTTCGTGTGGCTGTTTCTAGCCGAGTGCAGCCCATGTAAGGCAGACCCTCCGATGAGGGTGGGCGGCATCTGCCATGTGTAGGTAACTGCGTGTTATTGTGGTGGAGGATAGTGTTATGAGTGGTGTGTGAGTTTCAGGGATGTTGGGGACAGCTCGAACACCCAGCCCACGAGCCATTGGAATTAACCAATGAAGATTAAAATCTCCGACACGGGCAGGAATCGAACCCGGGACCCTCTGAACCGAAGGCCGGTACGCTGACCATTCAGCCAACGAGTCGGACATTGACATTCAAACACTGCGTCCTGGTGTGGGAATGAAGTGGAATCTGAAAGGAAAGCAACCCACAGCGCAAAGATAAAAGAATACTGGGCTAAGGAGGAGGCCCATCAGAATTAGGAACTAAGAGGTCCAAGGAACATCAACGAAACAAAGAGAATATAAATAAATAAATAAATAGTCCGCTTCTGCGGTGTAGTGGTTAGTGTGATTAGCTTCCCACTTCTCTTCAAGCCAAATGCCGGGATGCTACGTAATTTAACGTCACGGACGCTTCCTTCCCTCTTTCTTGCCTATCATTTCCTCTCTTCCCACCTCTGCAAGGCCCCGATTCAGCCTAGCAGGTGAGGCTGACTGGGCGATTTACTGGTCCTTCTCCCCAGTTTCAGTCCCGAACAATTGTCTCACGCTACAGGACACTGCTCTTGAGGGCAGTATAGGTGGGAACCCTCACTGAGTCCGGGGAAGAAACAAACCTTGGACCTTTTGCAAAGCTTAATCTGCCATCTAGACCTTGTAAATTATAAGAGCTACTTGTGTGGTCTTTCACTGAAAGACTTTTTTGAAAATGGGAGTTCTTCTTTCCTGATTGTAAAGAGACTAAACTTATAAGCTTCCCTGTATTTGTTATTGTCAGTGTTTTTCTCTGGTTAAATTATTGTTATTTTGTTTTGAAAAGATCACCTCGTAGACAATGGAAGAAAATATATTTACTGTCGATATTGTTTTCAAAATTTAAACTATATTCATGGCTTGTCGAGCCATTCACACCTCACGTTTCCTTCCCTCTCTACTCCGCGGAAACCTTCATAGGACTTATTAAGAAGCAGCGTCACGTCAATGTGAGATACAGAAAGCAATTAAAATGAAATATTGAGACATACTCAATGTTGTCTGATCTATCTAGCTCATCTGCATACTGGCGGAACAGAAAAACACCACCATTGAGTAATAAATGCCGTAAAATTACAATCCAAGAATGTAACTCATCCTGTCCGACTCGTTGGCTGAATGGTCAGCGTACTGGCCTTCGGTTCAGAGGGTCCTGGGTTAGATTCCCGGCCGGGTCGGGGATTTTAACCTTAATTGGTTAATTCCAATGGCCCGGGGGCTGGGTGTTTGTGCTGTCCCCAACATTTAAAATGGTTGTACATGAAAAATTTCATAATGTGCGCCCAGTAATGGGGTAATTTTTAGGGCAAATAATTCAATTTCGGTGCCCAGACAATTTTGGACTGAAAAGTAGCTTCTCCCCGTATTCCATTGGCTCGAGGACTGAATGTTTGTGCTATCCTCAACATGTCTGTAACTCATACATAAGAGGGTCTGCCTTATAAGGGCGTATAGGACTAGTGATAGCCAAACGAAATCTTTGCTAAATTTTTATGCCACAGCTCTTATGATGTTGATCGGATGAGGAAGGACAAGCGATGGAAAGGAAGCGGCAGTGGCATTAATCAGGGTACAGCCCCAGCATTTGCCTGGTGTGAATATGCGAACATATCTTCAGGGCTGCCGACAGAGGGGTTCGAACCCACCAAGCTCATAGCTATGGATTCAAACTATGTGACCATCTTGCTGAGTAAATTGTTATTCTTTTGTGTAAAAAATATTGGGAAATCTTGCTCAATAAATTCCTATCACGTTTGGGCACGTATATGACAGAAACAATTATTTAGTATATGCTCTTTTTTCAGGCTATTTAATTATTATTTAATCCATTTCCCTCGGACTAAGGGAGTGAACCCACTTTTACCGCCTCAAGGCCTCAATGAAAGTGTTCCTGACCGTGAGACATTTGGTCGGGAATACAACTGAGCGAGGTACCAGTGCTGAACAGGGGCCTTGTGCGGGGTGGGAATATCGTAAGGGGGTGGGGAAGGTAGAGGGAAAGAAGCGGTTGTGGCCTGGAGAAGGAATGGGAAACTACGGAAATCCATTTCGAGAATGGCTAAGAAGAAAATCGAATCCCCTTTATTCAGTTGACTTTCCGAGGCTGTGTGGAGTCCGGTCCATTCCTCCGGGATTGTCAGCTAATCATAGTAACGGTTAAACCTCAGAGGCGGACTCCCGGCATATTACTCGTTCCAAAAATGTATTTTGAAAAATCAGACGGGGAAGTGGTAGTATTAGATTGTTAAGTATAACACGTTTGACTCCACGGGAACATGTGATATTGTGTGTAATGCATGTCTTAGTGATACAGATACGGCGAATTTGAATATCTCCTCTTTTCTTTCAGGTAAGTGACACCGTGCTTGAAGGACGTCTCGTAAACACCACACTTCAAGATGTTGAGAGTACTCCAGGATATCAGGTCTGTTCGAATTATTATTTTCAGTGGTGTTCGTTTTTCCTTTTGATGTTATCTTAAGGTGACCTGTCCTCATAGAAATTTGGCAACGATTATGCCATAAATATTAACGCTTCATGCTTCCCGCATCAGGGTGTCCGTTTTTATATGCCGAATCACGGTGGAAATTATCATGTCCGGGATAATATTGTTACGAATAATACACCGTCTTTTTTATCGCTCTAATTTGTTTCAGGACGACCCAATATATGCACGCATACAATTCTATTCAGCCATGAATGACTACCCTTACTAATTTATGGCTATTTACAAGTCTCTGTTCTTTTCACTCAGTGGCCGGTCCGGCCCGTTGGTATTACCTGGAGAACAATAAGCATAAATGACATGCCTTTCACTTGCACTCACAAGTAAACTCACCTCACACCGGAGGTGCGTGCTGACAGTTAGGTTTGAACACAGGGATATTCGCACACAACACATGGAGACTGTTCCTTGATCCGACACCTGATAAATTCCAGCAGTCAGACACAATGAACACATAAACACTTTTACGTAAACAGTAACAGCTCCACCGTGCCAACCAGAAGGATAACACACCTCACAACAACGACCGTTAACACTGCTGCAATTACATTCACGACAGCTACTCCTCATGCTGACTCAGTCCTCAGTCCACGGACGTACGCACACACAGTACTTCGTCCCGTACCTGATTATACCCTAACTCCAGCGGGAAAATGATGGCAGCCAACAGCCGTCTTCAGTCCAGTTAGTCACTCGACATTCCAATGCAACAACAACTCCTCCTTAAAACTCCGGTGGGACAACAGCCAACAACGATGCTTTCCTCATCCCAGCCAGCGAACCGCAATACACCGAGTCTAACACTGACTGACTGTTCGCGGCTAGTCTACTTTTTATAGCTCGGATGATGTGTACCGGAATATTCACGATGCGGATGGAGAATGAATATTCTAGCTGCACCTCACAGAAACTCATGGGAAAACCAGACGAAGAGAAAAACACGCGGGAACACTGAGTCGTACGCTGGTGTTTCGATTCCCGGTACTGACAGGTATTTAAGAATGGCAGGAGGGCTGATTTGCGGTATCTGACCTCAATTGAGGGTAGGCCGGAGAAGAGCTGCACCACCTTTGGACGAGGACATGAATTTGCCCGTTCCTTGGCTGAATGTTCGGCGTTGTGGCTTTCGGTTCACAGGGATCCGGGCTTGATTCCTGGCCTTGTCAGAGATTTTAACCTTAAATTGTTAATTCTCTTGACTCCTGGCGTGGATGTATGTGCTGTTCCCAACACTCCTGCAATTCATGCACCACATATATTGTCCGCCACAATTTCATACTGTTTCCTATACGCAGCAAGTGCAGTCCACCCCCGTCGGAGGTTTTGCCTTACAAGGGCTGCATTACACAAATATATTCCACTTACATCCCGTATAGTCCAATACACAACCTGGCTACCTCAACTTCAATAACATGTTTCAAGTAATTTTGCCGTGTTGTGGTACAAACAGACGGAAAAATACTGAACTCAACCTAATCTGGTATTTTGCCCAGGCTTACCTGGTCCTACATAAAAACGAAGTATGATCCAGAAATTTGAAGTGCTCACGCAAAGAATTGTTGCTGTTTTGTTTGTGTCATCAGTCCATAGATTGGTTTCATGCAGCTTTCCATACCACCCTGTCCTGCACTAACATTTTCATTTCTAAGTAACTACCTACAGCCTACGTTTACTCTGATCTGCTTGTCAACATGGTCTAGATCTTGTTCTACCCCTGCCGGACTTACGACCCGCATTTCCCTCAAAAACCAATTGAACAAGTCCTGAATGTCTTAAAATGTGTCCTAACATCTCTTCTTCCGGTCTAATTTTGCCAAATCGATTTCCTCTCATCAATTCGTTTCATTAACTCTTCAAATGCTTCTATTCTCTTTATTTCTGAACTAGTTGTCGAATTTTGACTTCCTCTCCTTGGATTATAATTCCCTTTCCAAATTCCTCCCTGATTTCATTTCCCAGCTATTATATTTTGCACCGGATTGTACACCTATATGCCGCACATTTGAATTTTCCGCCTTTAAGTACTCCTCTACAGCTGAAACTCTGAACTTTAAAACTGCATTAATTCAGACGTTTATCAGAAGAAGCCAATGTGTTAATTTCGAATTGTTTTTGTTTACTAATTATCAAGAAGTGTAGACATTCTCTCACAGATATCTCTACCAAAAACTATGATCATGCACCCTGGTGTGAAGTGAAGGAACTTTTCTTGAAGATATTTTGTATTCATAAGTTTGTTCTTGACTATATGTTGTTCTTTCATTTGTGGGTTGGCAATATTTTTCCTTTCTTTCCGCCTGTTTTGAATTTACCCAATCAGTAATTTCTGTAATTAATTTCCCTCCAATCACAGGTTTCTTCTTCATTTTTGTCTTGTAACTTTTAGCCGACCAATAAACGACTGTGGGTGTCTCTTAATCATTCATGAAAGGTCTCGAATCTTTCCCGAGAGTATAAAAACTGCTAATTTTCTTGGCTCTCAGCCACTCGTACAACATCTAGCTTAGCGTATGGAAGTATAGCAGGAGGCAGGAAGCGCCTCTTTCATCCGCCAGCAGCTCTTCTACAAGATAATGGCCGTTTAACATCTTTATTTTCTTGCTAGCTCAGCAGTTTAAGCCTCGGGGAAGGTCCGAAACCGTTTTCGATGTAACCTATACCATTTCGATGTAAAAATTTTCATGTTACTTTAACTGTAAATCGAGGATAGAGAGTGCTTTACCCTCTCGAGCTCCCCTTCATTTTGATCTGAGGTGACTACGTTTTCGGAACCGATTTTCTTCTCTTTCTTTATGTATTAAAATTTTCCTATACGAGTCACCTTCCTAGTGTGGGAATAGCCCCTGTTGAATCGGCCTAGCGCCACTTAGGTTTTATAAGGTTTCATGTAGGAGTGCAAGTACTCGCCTCCATTCATCTTTGTATTTTAGGCCATGAACTTAACCCGTTTTGTTTTCCTTCCTGCGAAGGCCCAGTAGATTGGGTACGAGATACCCCTGTTTATATTTGTAAGTTGTGCCTTGATGGCAGTTCATTTTAAAGTATGGTATTGCCTTCAATAGGTTTGAAAAATTGAGAGCGGGTCAGCTCTTTGTTCGTGGTAAAAGTGCCTCTAGGAGGCCCGGTATGATTTCTGGAGCTTATGCTCCTGGTATGAAAAGGATTTCTGCCCTAATTACCCAAGGATTGTGAAATTTGGGGCTCAAAGCCCAGAACTTGTAAAGGTCCCGGAACTGGTGTTTGAGTTTGTAAAATTATACTCGTACCTGACTTTTCATTGTTATTTCACCTAGTGAAAATTTGTCAAATCTTGTTTTATTGAAATTTTAATTCATTTTTCGGACTTGTAGTTAGACCCATTCCAGCCCGCACCTTCTTTCACCTCTGCCGATCCACCAAAACACGGTAACATATTTAATTAATATGTTCTAGATAACCGAAACATTCTGCCAACGGGGCAGTGATTCATACATTTAAATAACTGAGTAATCGATACTTGATATAGAGCAATTACAGGTAATTTGGAGCCGTGGTCATTAAATAGTACCTGATGAGTCTCGCGCCATTACACGGTTGTCGGGGCAGTGCGCCTGGAGCCATTATCAGAACGAGCACTCTACTCTTTAACTTCACCATTAACGAACAGAATTGTATTTCCAACTGCATCGCAGTGCTGTTCCATGTAAAACGGCTGAATTTGTATATACATTGCATTCGTAGAGGGGTGATCACGTACACCCTACAAAAAAGAAAACAATATTGTGTTTTACAGAGTCTATCAGAATCCAAGGGCAAACTTTCAGGAATTAATTCCTCACATACTGATAAAAATATGGCGTATGGATTTAAGTGCCGGGAGTGTCCAAGGACAAGTTTGGCTCGCCAGATGAAGGTCTTTTGATATGACTCCCGTAGGCGACCTGCGTCTCGTGATGAGGATGAAATGATGATGAAGACGACACATACACCCAGCCCCCGTGACAGTGAAATTAACCAATTATGGTTAAAATTCCCGATCCTGCCGGGAATCGAACCCGGGACCCCTGTGACCAAAGGCCAGCACGCTAACAATTTAGACATGGAGCCGGACACATACTGATAAGAGTGTAAGACAACGTTGTTCCGGAAGTGCATTTTTGAAGAATTGTCCGAGCGTGTATTAGTGAGTGCCCAGTGACACGTCCTGAATGGCAGATTAAAAAGAGGGACACAGGTGATTTTCTAGGCCCCGTTTGACATTTATTTGGACCATTTTGACAATTTATCTTTCTTTTATATTACGGAGCTTGTCATCAACGTGTGTTTTGCATCATCACCATCATCATCATCATCCCAATTTTGTGATTTGTTGGATTTCGTACCTTTTGAAAATAAGCTTCTATGATAACGTCTTGCGCATTTCGTGAGCTACAGCGGTTTCAACGTGTTTCACTATAGCCTCCCCCCACACACACACGATTTGAAAGCCGTTTCACTTCAAAATATCTAGTGTAATAACGTTATTAACTAATTATTATAAAAATCTAAATCCAACATCGCCCCTTATGTGCTAGCATGTCATTTGGCCGCCTTCGGGTAAGGATCTTCGATAATCATAATATTAGTGCTCAGACCAAGCTTTATGTGTACCAAGCTATTGTTATACCATCTCTGATGATTGATTGATGATTGTTGTTTAAAGGGGCCTAACATCTAGGTCATCGGCCCCTAATGGTACGAAATGAGACGAAATGAAATGACATTTTAAAAGTCTAAAATTCTCCACTGACCAGAATTCAAAAATGTGACAACGAAGAATGAATGGATGGACATGAATTTAAAACAATCAGTGGTTGCGACCCGCAATGTCGCACAGGCACATAAACGGACGTGACAATATCGTATTACTGACCAAGGGACTACTGCTATAGCATAACACTGAATCGATTATGCGTGCAGTCAAAAGGGGGTCCTAAATCGAAGTTATCGGTCCCTCATAACGGTACTGATCGCTATCAAAATAGAACCACGGTAGCTGTCCTGTTACGGTACTAATCAAAAGTAGCAGAGACTTGCGGCATTCCACACATTATTGTACTACTCAGAGCTTCTGAAATTCGACATTTAATACAGACCTATGTTTTCCCACTTTGCGACGCCATTTACAGGCAACGCAAACCTATGGTGTTCATCACAGAAGAGTACTAACCACAGGGACCTCTCCCTATCCCATGGTGTTCCTCATATAGTGGGTACTAATCATAGGCAAGGCAGAACCATGGTAGCTATCATCCCAAGGTCCTGCTCATATGGTGGTACTATTCACAGGTACTGCAAAAGCCGACCGCGCGGTGCTTCTGTGTGCTACTAATCACAAACCTATTTCGTACTTCATGTAGTGGTACTACGCACAAGTAAAAGCAACCCTTGGTGTTCCCCGCGTGATGGCACGAATCAAAAGCAGTTTCATGGTTCCAATTTAAACATCCC
Source organism: Anabrus simplex (assembly GCF_040414725.1). Taxonomy (NCBI): domain Eukaryota; kingdom Metazoa; phylum Arthropoda; class Insecta; order Orthoptera; family Tettigoniidae; genus Anabrus; species Anabrus simplex. Next base: position 209,974,497 of record NC_090268.1, on the reverse strand, counting down.
TTGGTCGCCCCTTTTAGTCGCCTCTCACGACAGGCAGGGGATACCGTGGGTGTATTATTCGTCAGCCTCCCCCACCCACAGGGGGTGTGTGTTTGGTCCGCGAGAGGTATTTTATTTCCCTCAAGTCCGCCGGCAAGCCGGTTAGGACCCCCCTATCCGCCACCTGGGACGCGCCACGTGGGAGTATCACCTCTCCCCCTGCTACGCCTGCGTAGCAGGTTCGTGGTATACCATCTCTTACATATGGGGGTGAAACATGGACTATCTAAAGAAAGCACATACGATCCCTGAAAAAATATCAAGAGCACTGCCTGAGAAGGATCCTGAGAGTGAAATGGCAAGGTCGGTGCACTAATATTAGTCTCATAGATCAAAAAAAGCAAACTCCACTAATGTTGAAGCCATAATCATCAAGCACCAACGCCGTTGGACAGGCCACATTCTACATATGCCTGGATTCCACCTGCCAAAACGAATTCTGTATTCCCAGCTAAAAGACTGTCAAAGACGACACGGAGGACCACAGAAGCGGTACATTGAAACACAAGAGATCTCCAAGAAAAAATTTCGAATTCAATCTGACAACTGAGAAGCTAAAGTACTTGAGCTTCCAGTATGGCGCCGTAGTGACTTGGAAGGAACTCGGTGCCTTGAGCAACTACGTCGGAAAATAGAAAATTACAACTGCAATGGTAGGAAACAACAGAAACTTCTGAAGAAAAACAACACTACAAAGTCAGCCCCAACGGACCAAATATATGTCAACAGTGTAGTATAATCTGCAGCTCCAAGATTGACCTCTATAATCATCTAAGCAACCACAAAAATTGGGAATGAAGAAGACAATCATACTCGTTAGCGAGGGATAGCCGATCATTATAAAAGTACTTAGTCAGCTAACATTAATAAATTATACAACACAATTAAGCAAAATGTCTCCAATTAAGGTTAAAAATGCGAAGCTTAATACATTCAAGATATACAGGTTTTCTGAGCCGAAGTTAGCAAGTTGCATCCTGGCTCAGTCCGGCGGTATTTGAAGGTGCTGAAAACGCAATCCCCTTGTCGGTAGATTTACTGGCACGTAAAATAAATTCTCTGGGACAAACTTCCGACAGCCCTGCGTCTACGAAAACCGTAAAAGTACTTAGTGGGACGAAAGAGCAATAATATCATTATAGACCTCAATATCAACAGTTTTATTTAAATTCTTCACATTCCTCTCCACGATATATTGCACCCTTGCTTACCGATAGTCAAACTGCCTCTTGCAAATGTAGACTCTTCTAATCTCAGGGGTTCCCATGCTCTTCAGTCACTTGTTGACTCAAATCGGCGGGTAGCATAAGGAAATCTAATTACTACTTGAAATAAAATTTAAGAAGTGGGCTAAAATGGATTTATTATAAAAATAAATTAATTACGTCCTATAGATGCGAAGCATCGAATAATCAAAGAAAGTTTGTTAATTTAACAAAACAGCTGACAAACGTTGACACAAAAAAAAAGTATGAAGACCTCAGGTTTTATTTTATTGATATTTAGTTAAGCGTTATTTGCCATTTCAGAATAAAATTCAATAACAAAAGCAATGGAAAGTGAAAAACCTAAAAATTACTATCAGATGCCAAGTAACACCGTTGGTCGATTCACTTTATCCGTGAAGGTTCAGTTTCCGTAACCGAGCTCTGAATTTTTCTTTAAATAAGTTTATCCACCGATCACAAAATACCACGTAGGATATCATCAGCCACGGAATGGACCATTAATCGAACCGAAACAACCTCTGATTATATTTTAACCATTGATTATACACAGAAAAACAATTAATTCAGATGTAAACTTGCTCCTTGGCAAGGCATTGTGCTCTAAAATTCACAGTTATCAAATCCCTAATATATATATATATATATATAAAAATACACGATCGCACGGTGTTGTGTCAAAACCAGACATCCAGTAATAAAGTGACTTTATTAATTAATTATTATAAATTATATAATATATTGTTCCACTCAAATTCAATATTTATAAAGTATACATAAAAGCTTGATTTTACATTTATGTTAACACAGAAATAACTTTCAGGTTATGTTAGTTTTTAATGAACAATTTAAATTGAATAAATCAATAAGCACGGATTTATGAAAATTGATCTTATCACGTCACTGAATAATAAGTGAATTAATTTAACGCGACCGTTCATGAACGGTACCAACAAACTGAACTGAAAAGAGTAACGTCGATGGACAGTGTTGTAATAATCAACACCATGCTATCAATAGCAACTAACGCGACCTTATTACACAAATGGTCTTCATCAAAATGTAGAAAACATGCTCATTATAATAATCATGACCACCGCTGTGGCAAGGGAAACGGATAAACGTCTCACTCATGTAAAGAACGATTTGTTATTTATTTCAGTAATGACAATCATCATTTTGATCATTGAAGAAATGTGCCACTCAGAAACTATGATCAGTGCTATCATGAACCAAAATAAAATTTTATCATAAAAATTAATTTTAAAGATCAACATCGGTGCAATTTAGCTGATGCACTATCATCTCAGACTGAACTGATCGTATAATGATTATCCACAAATATTAATTCTCACTAGAATAAACTAATCACAAGTCCTCGCAGACTGGAGCTAACCACCTAACTTGGATAATGAACATTAAAAATAAACCGGACACTGGTCATTGCAGACTGAACTAACCGTCTAATTGATTTCATGAATGTTGAATATAAACCAGACACTGATCGCTGCAGACTGAATTGACCATCTAACTGAATTCATGAATGTTGAAAATGAATTGGGCACTTGTCATTACTGAACTATCTAATTGACTTCATGAATGTTGAAAACAAACTGGAGACTGATCTTTGCAGACTGAACTATCTAATTGACTTCATGAATGTTGAAAACAAACTGGAGACTGATCTTTGCAGACTGAAATATCTAATTGATTTCATGAATGTTGAAAATATCCATCATCAACATATGCTGACTTTATAACTAGTGATCTCTCTCTCTCTCTCTTAGTTGATGCATTATCCGCTGTTATAAATAATATCAAATATAATGACATGACATAATCATTCTACTCAGTTACGTTCTTTTAACCCTAAAAGTATTAACATTACTCACAACTATCCGTGTGGCCCACTAACCAACTAACACAAACACATATGAGTCTAGTTGCAATCATTACGTTTTAAACAGATCACTATTGCACAAATCCAGCACCCTGATGGTCCCTCAGACAACCAGAACTCAGGCCATATAATAATTAAATCCAAATCTCAATTGTGGGTGAGTGACAGTCGTGTGCCATCATTTACACGTACCTTTCGATAAATTCGCCACAATACACATTAACAATCTACTGCCACAACAACTGACTGTGTCAAAATTTCGCCGTAATTAACTCTTTCGTCTCTCCAAAACCATTAATCTAGTGTAAAAAATAACATCAGTTACGACGTTTACATAATAACTTCTTAAATCTTACAGCCAGTAGTCTGATAATCGGCTCGCAGTATTCCAAAAATATCTCAGCCTTCCGGTAGCGATTTGTCAGTCCTATCTCGTACCGCCTGCCACGTTTCTACCTGCACTGAATCCACATGGAACAAGCCAGATTATAGTATACTCATTTCAATTGAAGTTATTTATCATAACATATAGCTTTCTGAGATCACATGAATCCCGAAACCAAACTATTCTCGAGCCCTGGACATTGCACATGCCTCTCACGGCATTCTAACACATCATTTCATCGGGGTATTTCTTCCTCCCAGCATTATAACACATTATCTCCTCGAGCATTACAACTTCTCGGCTTCAACACATCATGAGTTCGATTCTCCCTCAGGGCAGTTCCATACCTGAATCCAACTGAAAACATTTATGTTAATATTGTCTCTGCTGGTTTGTCCTTTCTCATCATGGCTATTGGATGTCCATACGATCTCACATTACTTTCTTATACAATGTTACTGGCCTATCTTGATCCCATTTTTATATTTCATTTTAAATTCGTGGCTTATTTCATGGATTCATCATCGTACTGAAATTACATATCTCTTGAAAATAATTCTAGCAAATATCAAACTTTAAATAATAGGGAAATCACGGCAATCTTGATTTCATTTAGACATTATGATATCTCTATCCGATATCCACAAAACCAAACGTTTCCAACACTCAACTATATTTGACGTTATACTTTGACATGGAGTCTTTACACACAAATTCTATAACGACAGACTGCTGTAAAACTTATCTTTGCCCGATACCTTCTCTTTTCCGATTTAACATAATCGTCTGAAAATTGGGGATTTCAACATAAAATTTGCTTAGACTTCTATAAACATATCTGTGCCACTTAATATTTAAAGCAAAGCAAACAAAAATAAACTATCGGCCTGAAATTTCGGCCCTTATTTACACAGAGTCTAACGATGCATCTCACCCACCTGGATTTCTGCTGAACAATGATATATTCTCAGACATTGCCATTCGCCGACCGCCCAGTTAAGGCTTAACACACCATGTTGATACAAACTATACACACTTCACACATTTCTCCTCGGATATTCTTAATTAACAAGAGTATTTCATTTCATTTTCTTACATTTTACACACTTAAGAAATATATGTGAATCTTCAAGTTTATCTCATATGTTTATTCTTGATTACTCTTGCCTTTATGTTATATTTACATGAAACACTGTACATTTACCATATATAAATTATTATCAATTCCGTTCTTTTTCATATTTCAATGTTTAAGCCATCTAACACATTTAACAGGCGAAGGACTTTATTAATATCACCGTGCCGAGATATGCCGTTAATTTATCGTTTCGTCACCAAGCGCGGGCAAACTTAATAATCACACGAATATGAGTATTTATTTTATATCACACTCCACTAGTTCTTACCACACACTGGTATTTTACTCCTACCAATAACCAATATTTAATGTTCAATTTATCAACCAAAAATAAATAATTGGCCCAGAGCAACGCAGACGTGGACTTGCGTACCGCCGAAGATGGAATTAATCTTGTCTCCCTCACCAATCTTACTATATACGGGCTTTTGGCGCGCGAAAATTGGTAGGAAGATTGCATCACATTACACAATTTCATTATCCCACGGGTGTTATCTGAGGTGTTGGTATCTCTAAAGTTCATAAAAATTCCAGGAATATGAAGCTCATAATTTCATAATTTTAATTTGCCTCTAAGTGGTCTAAAACACTGAAGCGTGGGTTGAATAAATACTTTCCCCCTCCATGAAGACATACGCGTGCAGCTTCGAATCTTCCACCGTCTAGCACAATCTTTCCATTATTTGGCCAGAAGATATTTGATTACATGAAAATTCATTTCAGTTTACTGGGCGTTGCACTGTACCAGTCCAAGTTTTAATTTACCTATAGATAATTATCGTATTTTAGAAATTAGCCACGAGTATGCTGAAATCCATCCGAAATTCTCCCCTAGGATCTTATAAATCTGGATTCCTTTCCTGCCCAAAGAGGCTGCAATTTAACTTCAGCGCTCTTGACTCGTGGTACGAAACATGAAGAAGACACAGGGTGCTCATCAAGTAATAACGCAAAAATGTATGCTCCTTTCACAACAACGTATCTCGCGGCTAGGTTGGCTAGTAAATTGAGATCTCATTTGACGACTGTGAATTATGGGTTCAATATGTCCTATTGGTTTGTATGACACATAGAATGATGGAGCTGTAATTTAGACTTCTAAATATATTCTAGTTTTTTCCACACAATAAACTATTTATGCCTTCTTGTATTATATAAATAGAAAAATATTTTCCCATGAAGAGAGCCAACCAGGTGCCTCCGTCTTACTTTGAATACAAATGCTACGATACGGCTATTTTTGTCATCTAGAACAATACACGCAACGAGAAATAAAGCATTAACATGTCCAGACGAAAGGCTTACGTAAGAAGTATCCAAATGTAGGATAATGCGGATCGTCCAAGTGTCTATATGGACAAGAGTGACATTCACACTTCTCATACTGCACCATACGGATGGAGTCTAAGAACTGTTTTGAAAGAAGAGATGTGTGTAAATTCCTCTGCTACAAGCAGACGAATAGAATCATGAATATATTTTCGGACTTAGAAGAGGAGAGAGCGAGTAAAGATTATTCTATTGTTTCCCGCTTAGTAGCCTCTTACGACTTGCAGGGGGGTACTCCGCCCAAAAGAGAGATAAAATGTTCCGGCAAATCGAAAGGACCTACGACCAACAATATGACAGCTGGTCCAGTACACAAGATTCCCATGCCATGTTACAAGATAACATCACCCTTCAGGGTCTACGTCGAACAAAATGGTCGCTGATTTAGCACACAATTTTATGGTCATAAATATTTATTTATACTATTGTGTCAAAAATCCCATGAGCTAATGTTCGTATTGGGACAGTACACTAATGAGCTGGCACAGTTACAATATTAAAGAAAAATTCAATCATTTATAATGCAGAGCTGATAACAATTTATATTTTAAATCTAAGATACAACTTTTTCATTGACACAATTGTTGTTTAAAAGTTTATATAAACAAAACCATATTGCTCGAAATGAAACCTGATAATACGTTCATTTAAGCAGACTAAATCCAAGAACATTAAATTTTGTCCATTAATGTTTCTTGATTCTTAATATTGACGTTCTGACAAGCTTTAGTCGAGTGTGGAATGGAATTAAATGCTATTATAGTTCTATACAATACACCATTATTTCCATAATTCATTGTATTCATTCAAGGTACATGTAAGTTTCCAGATTGCCGTGTTTCATGATCATGAATGGATGAATTACTGATTAATTTGAGTTTTATTTTCCTCTGAGCCAAACTATGCTTTACTTTGAAGGCAAATGTTACCAAGGAGTATACAACAGATAACCTAACCGGAGGAATGTCTGTTGATGAGTATATTATTTGCCTGGATATTAAGAATGGAGAACTGTAAAGGGCTCTGAGTGCTTTATTTGCTGGAATTTAAGTTCTGCTATTTGAATTTGAGTACAGCAACTCCATACAACATAATTGTATTGTAGATGGCTAATGAATAAAATCATACTGTAGTAAACACACTTAAATTAGAATAAGGAATTATTCCCCGTAGTCTGTTCAATAAACCTATAGATACATATATATCCATGTCCTTCACAGTGATTTGACGCTGTTCACGCATTCTATATACCCTACCAGGCGTGGTAAGAGCACTAAACAACACTAATACACTAATGCCGTTCTATCTACAAAGAGAATTCCAAATGTAATAATTTACATACCCGCCAATGGTGTGTACGAGTACGAAGTTACACTAACATCCGACCATTTCTCCTGGATGCTTCAATATTTTTTCAGGCACTGTATATAACACTTATTCAAACACTTATTTTTTCAATCATGAATTACTGTGATGCACTAACTGACGCTAATGTAGAACAAACAGCGAAACTTCCGAAAGAAATGAATTCGTATATTTTCTTTGAACTTTGGTACACAAATCTTCCCCCATTATGCGAAGTAATGCTGGTTGAAAATTGATGAATTAAGGAATTTACACAGTGAGACACTAATGTTTCGACTTCTGAACGAATCCGCACCTGAATACCTATCCTCAAATTTTAACCTTTTCTCCTCTATTCATGGGCGCAACACCAGATCGACTTCTACACTTATGACGCCATTTTATGTCTCACAGCCGTTCCTTCCAGGTGTCTGAGGCAGCTATGGCATTCTCTCCCTGTCAGTATACGTAATAGCACTTCAATAGCCTCATTTAATTGGTCTCTTCTCTTAAATACGTGAAAAGGTTTTATGAATGTTAGAGTGAATGAGAACAAAAATGATTTAGAGCTATTGTTACGTTAAAATGCAGATAGAAAAAAATAATTATTTAAAAATATTATTCTATTACTCAGGTGTACCGATTTACCTATTATTAACCTTGAATTACTTCTTATTTCACAACCACGGTACTCGATCTGGCTCCCCTTCAACTATATCTCTCAGTCATTCGAGGGCTTTCAAATGCTCTTTCGTAGTCACTGCCGCTAGACTGTTGAATACCCTCCCTGCTAACATTAGAGACTTGGATTCTCACACGAGATTAAATATGGATTGTCGAAATCACTTATTAAATTCATCCACCTGCCTTGTATGATGAGACAAACATTAAGAAAAAAGAGAGGAAAATAATGATGAAAATACTGCGGCCTAGGAAAGTTGGACAAGAATTTCGATTGCGACAAAATGCAGAATTATACAAACGGAGAGAGAAAATAAAAATATCATTAACAAGAGAAGACTTCTTTTTATACGGACACATCAAAACAAGGCCAACAGAGAAAACAGTTAAGATAATTCTGCAATACATGGAGAGCAGGAAGACACAAATTAATTGGCTTAAAGAGTCAAGGAAAACATGGAGGAAAATAACATACCACGGGATGCAGTATATATTAGATATTATTATAGGAAGATCCTAAACAAACTGACGGGGTTCCAAGATCAAACGATCAACCAAGATCACTCGAGTAGGAAAGGGACCGGTGACACCTGGTCGCAGGAAAGTAAAGAAGCCCATTCTGAAAGGGTGAATAAGTACTGGGCTGACCGAAAGAAGAAGAACCGGAAATTAATAATGCTTAACGTGGTCCATATTAGACCCTAAAGGAAATACAAATAAATAAATAAACACAAAATTGGGGAGGGGGCGGGGGAGAGATTGTCAAAGTCCACGAATGATTATTCACTCATCAAACACCTGTTCTTTAGGTGAACTATATCTACTAGGAACATCCGAACGCCACTAACAGAAGTTACTTTCAACAAAAAGTTCAGGAATGCAACCCTAATAAAGCTAATAAAGTGCTCAGAATAAGAACTCCGCTCCTAAATTAATAATTCACTCCGTATTCTAACTGCTCCCTGACCGCGCACTATATCCCCGACACTCGGGAACGAGTCCAGCTGCACAGTAGGACCAGCTAAAAGTACCGGGAAAATTTGTCTGCCTCTCTCTGTACTATAACAAGCCCTCTGGCGATATCTGCGCAGTAAAAGAAAATGTAGGATAACTCAGGAAAACTTTAAACCCTAAGATCTGGCATTCCCACACAATTTCAAATAGAACAAAAACGGTGGGGACAAAAAGCGTACTATGCGGCTATGTGCTTGCATCCGGGAGATTGTGGGTACGAACCCCACTGTTACCCTCTGCTCCTCCAGGCAAATGCCGAAATGGTACCTAATTTAAGGCTACGGCTGCTTCGTTCTTTCCTTCTTCTTTTTCAATTCCTTCCAATCTTCCCATAACTTACAAGACTCCTGCTCAGCATACCAGGAAAGGCCACCTGGGCGAAGTACTGGTCCTCCGTCCCAGTTTAATCCACCAGACCCAAAGACTGCCCTTGAGGCAGTAGAGGTGAGTCCTCTGAGTGCGAGGAAAAAACTAATCCTGGACGTTAAAATGCATTAAGAAAGAAGGGGAAAAAGAAATAATAATAATAATAATAATAATAATAATAATAATAATAATAATAATAATAATAATAATAATAATAATAATAATGGCGTATGGCTGCCGGTGAGAGCTGGTGCAGGTAATTTTCTACTAGATACACAAAAGGCGATTTGCAGGTCTGTGTGAATGCGGCCCTAAATAAGATGATTTCTAATGTTGAAGACTTCACAGAGACCCAGGCCGCGAGCCAGACGAATTAACCGATTAATGTTAAAAGCCTCCACTCAACCGGTGATGATGCTGATGATGCTGCTGCTGATGATGATGATGATGATGCTTGTTTTTAAAGGGGCCAAACACCTAGGCCATAGGCCGCTCATGGTTCGAGATGGAACGAAATATCATAATAATTTAAATTTATTCCAGGACTAGAATTTAAAAAATGATAAGAAAAAAGACAAATAATTTACAATAATCAGTAGATCTAATTCGCAATGCCTTAATTTCTTAAGTAGTGAATTAAAATAGTTTAAACGACCCACCCGGGAATTGAACCCGGGAGCCCTTGGACCAAAGGTGAGCATGTTAACCATTTTACCATGGAGCTGGGCATATTTACGATAATGTTAGGAGTTTTCAGTCTTACTAGCTACGTTGTGCTTTCTGTAGAAGCCGATCTGTCAGAAATTCGTCCCACACGAGTTATTTTAAGAGGCCATTAAAATCACCGAGACGAGGCTGACGTAAAAGCAATAGACCGAGCTTGGATCGCGCTCTACCGCTTGAGCCACTCAGCTTGCCAATATATATTGTATTAAAATGAAATTAAAAACTTTGTATGAGCTGACGGACAGAGAGAATTCATGAATAAAAGTGTTTCGCTATTACGTTATAAAGAGATTGTTTCAAGTGACTCTCAACATTCCACTACCAACCGCCATTCTGGGGCTCTTGTGGTCCAGCGCGCCTGTGGGCTCTCGGCTGAGCACCCCACATCTCTCCACTTACGTACAGGTTGATAGAATTCAAGGGGCTCTGAGCATTATGCAGGGCCGGGCCGGTAATTACGACTGCCATTGATAGTCGACGTTCGATTACATCCAATCAGAGTGAATGTAGTTCCAACCTGTCGCATTTTATTCTCACTACTTGACGTGATAACCAGAGATTCATTCAATTTGATCATTTCCACTTTATATGCAAAGTGAATGGGACGCAAACACAGCATTCCCCCGTGTTTTCAGGTCAAAGTTTTTAAATGTTAGTTTATCGTCATCGTGACACAACCAATAATTCTCGTTTCCAGGCACCTCGCAGATTACATACAAGGTGCACACTTCATTACAGTAGCTCCATCAGTTCTTTAAAAGTTGCTTAAACTTTACTCTATAGCAACACGAAACTATCGTTTAACTTGCTCTTGTAACGAGAGAAGTTCTTCTATATAGTTCTGAAAGTTTAGCTGTTATATCTTAACATCAGCTACATCCCAGCGCAATATCCAGCCGACAGCAACGAGCGACCTGTATACTTGACACCATTCTTTACTTCGTCGTAGAGCTTTAGTCCATGTCTCCTCTCGTTGCTCAGTAAAAGAGAAACAATTTCCCCGTTGAGTGTTGTTTTGGTTCGCGTGCTCTTACGGAGTGTTACTCGTGACAAAATTTAAACTACAAATAATCTTAAATTCACATGTATGGGGACTGCAAAATATTTTAATATATTTATGGCAATTTTATGTGTTTGCACTCATCATTTTGTCCGACTCTCTGGCTGAATGGTCATCGTACTGGCCTTCGGTTCAGAGGGTCCCCGGGTTCGATTCCCGGCCGGACCGGGGATTTTAACCTTCATTGGTTAATTCCAATGGCCCGGAGGCTGGGTGTTTGTGCTGTCCCCAACATCCCTGCAACTCACACACCACACAACACTATCCTCCACCAAAATAACACGCAGTTACCTACACATAGCAGATGCCGCCCACCCTCATCGGAGGGTCTGCCTTAGAAGGGCTGCACTCGGCTAGAAATAGCCACACGAAATTATTATTATTACTCATCGTTTTCCACTCGTAATAATTTGAGCTGCAGATTCTGTCTTGTCCTTATAAAAAGGTTAAAATCACGTCCCGTTGTCTTCTCTGTGGATTCAGAACAACTGTAATTCCCATTCATCATGCAATTTCTTTCGCTTTGACATCCCATCTGGAACTGCATTGTTGCTCGCCGCTTACGATGTGAAAAAGAAGCAGACAAAAAAAATACTCCGAGCGGTTCTTCTTCTTCTTCTGGTGCCTTCCCAATTAATGAAAATTGACCACAATCCTGGTTGAAGCATCTCGGTCCTCTGCGGCCCTCAGAAGTCTTGATCAGCCTAGTAAATTTCTCATTTACGAATATATTATTCCACCTCAGACCTTACGGCTTTCCGTTTGGTTTCCGAAATAAGCTTTGGGAAGTTGTACTTGTCATTCCTCATGATACGTATAACATAAGCCATCTTACCTTTCTTCACTACAGTATGTTGTTCATTTCCCGTCCCTTCTGCATTTTTTAAGGATTTACTTATTGGTGGAATGATCAAGCCATGTCCGACTCAATGACTAAATTCTTAGCATGCTGGACATGGGATCCTGCGTTTTATTTCCGGTCGGGTTGACGATTTTAATTTCCATTAGTTAACTTCTATAGTTCACGGAATGAAGGTCTGTGCCGTCTTCAAATTTAGGTGTTATCTTAGGTAGGGCCCAATTCTCAGAGACGCGAAGGTAACGTCGAAAACTGCACCATGAATCTCCGGAGGCCACACGCCATTATATCATAAATCCATGAAATGCGAAGCTGTCTTTCGAAAATCAACAACTCAAATGCTTCTATTCTGCTCAACGCGTTGCTCATCAGTGATCAAATCTCGGCACCATATTGAAGTTACGAATAAACAAAATACTTCACAAAGTTATGTCTTGTCTCCAACGGAAGGTCTTTTTGTCAGTTTTCACATTCCGTTTTACTCTTCCAAATGGCTGAGAAATATTAATAAAAATAATAATAATACTAATAATATGTAAAAGAGGCATCCCCTATAATTAGGCAAGATTTTTCTTGTTTTCAGTTCAATGCCATCTGTTGGGACAAGGTCGACCTTCGTCCAGATACCATTTCCAATGTTTCTGTTTCTTTGATTACCCGTAGGTACCGCTTTGTACATCGACCGCTGTTGTCATCTAGAAGTTAACATTTGAACGTTGAGAGAGTAATGTAATTTTAGGAGTTCCTATTTTCACATGTTCTTACTACCTGTGCCTAATACACCAATTGGGAACATGCATCATTTTCAAAAATATTTTTTTTGAAAAGTACACCAATGAAATAGTACGTAAACGTATTGCATTGTGGTATGTTGCCTTGTTTTCTACCATTTAAAAAATATTTAATAGTGCCTTTCCGCAAGGCGAGTGAAACGGCCTCTGACGTAAGCGGCGCGCTGTGACGTCACGATCCAGTACCGCATGGAGCTCTACCAGCCGTTGTGCATCAGCCGTTGCTAAAAGCCGATTGTTTATTTTTCATGATCACGAATAACTTCGAAATGACAGAAGAAACGTTCAAAACAGCACAGTCAGACAATCTACCATGTGTAGATGTCATCATTCTTGAAAAACGTGACTTTTGTGGTCGCAGAAATTCGCGGATAACAAGCAAGTTTGTAAGTGGCGTCTTTTATATACGTGCAATGTACTGTAACCCATAGTATTAGGATAACAACTAACCTGGATAGATATCACATCACTTTCAACATTTCCTTCTAGACTGATTCCCCTATTAAAGAATAACATTACATTTTCGGGCTTTCAGCATTAGTAAAGTAAGAAATCGGATTTCAGCACCAACATAAACATATAGGTAGCATTATAGTACTAGTCCGCTTCTGTGGTGTAGTGGTTAATGTGTGCCACTCCCGGAGGCCCGGTTTCGATTCCCGGCTCTGCCATGAAAGTTGAAAACAAATAGTACGAGGGCTGGAACGGGCTCTACTCAGCCTCGGGAGGTCAACCGAGTGGAACGGTTTCGAATCCCACCTCAGCCATCCTCGAAGTGGTTTTTCGTATTTTCCTACTTCTCCAGGCACCTAAGGCCACGGCCGTTTCCTTCCCTCTTCCTTGTCTATCCTTTCCGATCCTCCCATCCTCCAACAAGGCCCATGTTGAGCATAACAGGTGAGGCCGCCTGGGCGAGGTAATGGCCCTCCTCATCAGTTTCATCACCATACTCAAAGTCTCACGTTCCAGGACACTGCCCTTGAAGTGGTAGAGGTGAAATCCCTCGCTGAGTCCGAGAGAAAACCAACCCCGAAGGATAAACTGATTAAGAAAGAAAGAAAGAAGGAAAAGAAAGATCATAGTACTATAGGGCTATAATCTATCATTCCCCCCCAAAAAAAAAATTATGGTTGGGACAACTGGCCTACCCACTTCCGGGGCCCTTGAAAGAGAATTAAATATCTTTGTGGAGGGAAAAAACTAAACATGATAAAGACAAATATGACTTCATCTAGTTTTCACAAGTCGGGCTGAGTGGTTCAGACGGTTGAGGTGCTGGCCTTGTGACCCCAACTTGGCAGGTTCGATCCTGGTTCAGTCCGGTGGTAGTTGAAGGTGCTCAAATACGTCAGCCTCGTGTCGGTAGATTTACCGGCACGTAAAAGAACTCCTGCAGGACTAAATTCCTGCACATCGGCGTCTCCCAAAAATCGTAGAAGTTTTTAGCGGGGCGTGAAGCCAATAACATTAATTACATTTGACTTTTAACAAGCTGAGCATATCAGGAAAGAAAAGTGTCCTGGTGACATTTTAGTCGCTCAATACAGGAATGTCTTTGGGTGCTGTGACTTTTACTTTTTTTTTTCTGTTTTGCTGTTTGCTTTACGTCACACCGTCACATATAGGTCTTATGGCGACGATGGGACAGGAAAGTCCTAGGAATGGGAACAAAGCGGCCGTGGCCTTAGGTACAGCCTCAGCATTTGCCTGGTGTGAATATGGAAAGCCACGGAAAACCATCTTCAGGGCTGCCGGCAGTGGGGTTCAAAACCCACTATCTCCCGGATGCGAGCTCACAGCTGCGCGCTCCTAACCGCACGGCCAACTCGCGCGGTATTTTTACCCTTCGGTTTATTGACTTGGCTTGTATAACCTAAAACTTAGGCTAAGTAGGATAATATTTTAAACACCTACATCACTATTTTCACCTGTGTGCAATTATGTTATTTATTTCATTAATATTATGATAATTATTATAATTGAGCATTGTTAACTTATAAGACCCCAACAGACAAGCATTGGTTTTGTGTAGGGTTATACATTTGTTAAATTCACGTTGTTTCCTTTCTTGATGTACACGCCTATTCTTTGTTACATTATAGAGTATTTAGATATAGCCTACATTTCTTTACCAATTAAGCTCTTCAATAAAGACATACATAACTGTTCCATGCCAAGATATATTGGTAGAATTAGAGTTGTCAAAATGGTTCATAACACCTTTGATTTATTATCTTGACATGGATCACCCAAAACATAGGTTAGGTTTGGAGAATACTTTAATAATCAGCATTATTTAATGCACTGTTTATTACTTTCATATTCCAAGATGTAATTGAAGCGTTTAAATAAAGCATCATACATTAAAATTTAAAGTTTTACCACTAGAACAAGCTGACATGGAAAAGTGATTTGAAAATTCAAACAAATTCATCTTACGTTAAAATCTTTAAAAAAAATAAACTGTAGACTTTTCCGATATATCACCAGCATTTCTCCGGCTCGCCAAAATCCATTTCTCCCTTGTTTTAGCGTCTTTGGAACATTTATAAACAATTTGTTTGGTATGGTATTTATAAGTTTTCTGCCTCACTGTCTGCGCAGGATTCATTTTAAGTCTAAAATATACCACTCAGATTATTATCCAATGTACAGACCTCGAATTTAACTATACCAGACACTAACATAAAGTAGAAATACGCGAAGTGTATCCTGCTTCTCACAGCACACTATGTGTTATTTCGTCTGCTAATTCAGTCAACCTGTACGATGACGTCAGACCAATGAGATCGCGTACTTGCGTGACGTGACATTTTCGTAGATTTTTATCATGTTTGGAGTTATTAGTTGTACATTCTGATCACATTTTTGAATTCTGCATGAAATTTTGAATCAGATTAGCATATTTTTAATTAAAACCCCGGATCATGCATGTTCCCTATTGTGTAAGTAAATAACGTTTTATTTTACCTAGCAAAATTTAGGCTTTCAGATCTTCTCTTCCATCTAACCAAGCACTGAAATATACGTATAATACATTGTATTATAATACAGTAATTAAATGAAATAAAAATTAAATCATGGAATTAAATTTTGAATTAAATTGAAATAAATACCACGAGAGAAAAATTCTTAAAACTAATATCCTGCATGCAATAAATAGGTGTATATATGCTCAGTCCTCAGCCAGAAGGCTTATTGGATTCTCAACTTATCCACCATTAGCTGTCATATATGGCCTAGGCATAAAACTAGGGAAATGAGGAGTGATATAGTGTAGTATCGTTGCTTTCCTCACTGAGCCAGAAGTTACTATCACATATCAATATGCGATGTCCACCGAAATTCATGCTCCAACCGACCTTATGAGCAACATCTTCACAACATTCATCCGTTCATAGTAGGGAGGGTAGATCGTACATTTAATAACATTTGAAAAATAAAACGATTGCGAACGTTAAACTAATCATCTAACAAGGCACCCATTACAATAGAATGGTTGTGAGTAGGACCATCAAGTTTACATATGAT
The DNA here is from genome assembly GCF_040414725.1 of Anabrus simplex. Classification (NCBI taxonomy): domain Eukaryota; kingdom Metazoa; phylum Arthropoda; class Insecta; order Orthoptera; family Tettigoniidae; genus Anabrus; species Anabrus simplex. The sequence continues at coordinate 209,958,108 of NC_090268.1, read as the reverse complement.
CTTTATTGTTGCATAACATGTCTCCAAAGTGCTCCTTTGAAAGTGCGAACAGCACTTAACCCTCTGATACTTTCAGGACGGAAGTTGCACTCACGGCAGGCAAGTACTGTTTATGAATTCTCGTAGATGGCAGTTCTACGCCTAGGTAAAGTAAGGAAGGAACTATTAGGAGATATAATTATAGGATGAGAGGTTTTTGAAATATGAACTAACGTTTAATTGCCGTGAAGAATTAAGGACTTTATGCAGATGGATAGAATTTGGAATTTTAACCAATTAATAGGTTAGAAAGCAAACTTACTGAAGCGGGTTACAAGTGTAGTGCACCCCACACAACAGCTGTGCTATGAGCCTTGCATGAACTGTAGGGGTTATGGTCCATTAGAAACCCTAGAATTTATGTTACTCACGCTACGTAACTGAAGAACGGGATAATGATCAAGGTAGTTTGCATTCTAACCTACTTCTGCCTAAAAATCCGGAGCCTAGAGATGGCACAGGATATGCACAGTGTGACGGTTTTGTAGTGGGGGCCAACATAGATTGTTGTTTCAAGGAGTTGGAGACGTATCTCACACATGCATTTTGACCACGCTGCAATCTGCTCAATGACTTGCACCCAGCGTCTCTAGGGATACATCCTAATCGTATTTAAGATACGAATAGACTACACTTCCAGACACACCTAGGTTACTACTTGTTCACGGTTTCTACCAGGTGAAGCGTTTTTAGATCACAAGAGAAAACTCAACCTTTTGACTAATATATTTCCTTTGTTTCTCCCTCACCCTGGCTCTCATGAAGGCTGTTAATGCTAACAGAAGTCTCCCCTCTGTGTACGGAAACCATTGACGTGTTAAAACTCTCGCGACTGTTCTTTTGAAGGTTCACGGAAGACTGCACATAGAGTGCAGGGAAATGAAAGTATTTACACAAAATTCCCAGGTCGCGGGTGTAGCACATGCCGTCACGTTGTCAGCCTCCCTGAGAGACCATTTGGGGACTCGTATTAACCTCCCTTTCCTGCCTCAAGCAGTACGGCTTCCTTTCTTCCTGCAACGAACATTTCCCTCCGTCGATTTGTCTTTCGGAAACAATACGCCTTGAGCTATAGCTCATCATTAAAGATACTTACACGGAAGGTAGGATATCGAGTGTAACAAAAGGTGAGGGAAAATACATTCATTAACAATACAGTTTCTTAATCATCAAGTTTCCAGCTAACATCCCTTACAACCTTCACCATCTATATAATCAAAATCATAACGTTCACGTGTCTGTACATTGAATATTTTGGTCAATTTTCGTACAGTTAATCGTTTCAGGAGCAATAATAACCTTCTGCGAATGTTATAATTTTCATGTCTGTTTGTACGAGTTCTTATAAGTGGTTAACTACCAAATATATTTCAACCAAACTTCATATTTAAAATCCACTTCTGCTTGGGTGGGTTTCAGGGCCAATATTATTTCAAAATCCCTGAATGGACTGGGTATTTGTACGAAGATCAGAACAGTGATTTTACACTTCCACAAAATATACATGACCAACCTTAATGGATATATGCCAGCCTTAATGGAAATCTATTTCTAAAGGTTTTTCTCATGTACACCTTTTCGACTGGATAATTAATAAGAGAGAGAGCATTAACGGAGAGTTCTGGCGTCTACGTCCCACTGGAATTAGCCCCAAAGCGGGTGTGTATAAGCATATTTCTTATAAATGGAAAACTGCTGGGAATATTTTAACCAAACTTCACATTTAGCATCCATCTGCTCAGTGGTAGGTTTTAAGTTCCATACTACTTAAAACTGACGGGTGGTTCATAGTAAACCCAAACAATGATTACTCTCCCTCATATATACCAACCTGAATGTAAATCTGCCAACCTTACTGGAAATATACATCTGAAACTATTTTTCTCATGTGCGCCTTTTCCATAGGAGATTAATTAGGGAGATACCATTAACGGACGGTTTTGCAAGCTGATTCTCAACGGATATAGCCCTAAAATTTTTGCACGTGGAGCAGATTTCTTATCTATATAAAGAACTGCGTGTATGTACATTGAATATTTTAGCGAAATTTTCGTACAGTTATCCGTTTTAGGTTTAATAATGACCATCTGCGTTGTATGTCGCTTCAAGGTGGGTTAACGGGAATAAAGAAAAACAGTTTACTCATTTCGATAGGAACAATAATATGCAACCGAGAATCAGGGAGAATTTTGCACAACTTCACACCAGGAACTGTACCGTTCAATAAATTCTGTAATCGACCTCATTCTCTCTCCACTTTGTTCAGCGTTATCGTACTTCATGTTACTGCCACGTGTTTTCGTTTAACATGCCGAATTAAACGTGCGAATACCGGGTGAGTTGGCCGTGCGGTTACGGGCGCGCAGCTATGAGATTGAATCTGGGAGATAGTGGGTTCGAACCCCACTGTCGGCAGCCTGGAAAAAGGTTTCCCGTGGTTTACCATTTTTACACCAGACAAATACTGGGGCTGTACCTTAATTAAGGCCACGGCCACTCCCTTCCCACTCCTAGATCTTCCCTATCCCATCGTCGCCATAAGACCTACCTGTGTTGGTTCGACGTAAAGCAGTTAGCAAAAGAAAAAAAAACAACAACGAACGTCTGAATACAGGGATGCAACTTCGCATAAATTCACGATGGAAACATGTAATGCATTACAATTCCCACACGAAGAACGGGTAGAAATGAGAGTATCTACATAACATTTGATTCTTGCCCAAAATGATCAGTTATTTTCCTTTGCGTCGAACATTTGCGTGGAGACATCCAATGCGAGGATTGGAACCGGGTCATTTTTACACATGAATTTACACTAGTGGCGGTCAAGAAAACGGTGATGGTTTTTTATGCCAAGCTGAGGGAGGTGGAGGTGGGGAGGGTGAAGTTTCTTACCTAGTGGCTAGTTGGCATTTTGGTAGATTTCAAAAGAATTTGGGGGTAATCTGGTGAGTTTACTTTTTGTCTTATGATCACTTAAAGTACGTAATAGAATGTTTAAACACTTCTTAACTTTGTGGCTTTGAAAACAACTTGTAGCATTGACCGTGCCTTGAAAATCTTCGAGGTACAAAGGAAATAAGTGATAGTTTTAGTTAGGAATAAAATATTATTTCTACCCGTTCTCCGCACCGGATGGCAGTAACGTGAAGTACGACAAAGCGGAACAAAGTTACGACAGAATAAAGTCGATTACAGAATGTATTGAACGGTACAATTCCTGGCCTGAAGTTGAGAGAAACTATCTCTGTTTCTCTGTTGCATACTGCTGTTTTTCTGTTGCATACTGCTGTTTTTCTGTTGCATACTGCTGTTTTTCTGTTGCATACTGCTGTTTTTCTGACCATGGAGTGGCGCTGTGGATTAAGACTCATGAGAACCATCGTTGATGATTACCTCCCTCATTATCTGTTCTATCGAAAGGAGTAAAGGAAATCTGCTTACCTCCACAGAATTGAAATATCCTGCGTCAGAGAAAAATCCGAATCGTCTGTCATTTAAAAAGGCAGTTGTTACAAATGATTTTTTACAACATCTAAGTTTTGAGGAAAGTGTTATTTCTTTCAGTGTAAGATTCTTCTAGAATTTTCAAACCTTGTACAGTGGCAATTATCAATTGCAAAAATTGATTCTTGTAAAATGATCTCAGTTTTTCATGTGAATGATGAAATACTGAACACAAATCCATTTTAGGAGATGGTAATATTTTGATTGTTGCATCTAGTATTACCGTGGTCGAATGCGAAAGTGAAGATAATGTTCAGTACTTTGAACGATATTAAAAATACAGCCAGAAAAAGAATGTGGCCTCAGAAGATAAACTCGTTTTTATGTATTTCGGGCAGGATGGAGACGAAATTAAAACGCTGTCGCCAAATTATGAACTGCCTAACGAAGTATTACAATAAATTCCAACTATGAAAACGTATCAGGCATCTATTTGTACACGTGACTCTTTATGGATTGTCTGGCTTTCTTTCTGCGGATATACTGAGATTGAGTTTCTTTTTCCTCGACATGTATGCTAATTTTAACTCTAAGTGAACGCGGAACTTTCTCCGCAATTTCCTGATTACATATGTTGAAGGTCCACCATATATGGTCTAGCGGGTAAGCAACACCGTGACACTTCTGTAGTAACCGAGATTAGCCTCTCCTCCTATCAGTTTTGAGAGAGTAGGTACCTTCAAGTACTGCGTCATCCAATTATCTAGGAAACGGAGCGGCGGCTAGGATTGAGCCGACACCTGCGTGGGATCGAAGGGAGTCTGAGGGGACTACTGGTTCTGACTTGGTCTCGCAACGTAGTTTGTTTCGTTGTCCAGTTAGAGAAACGCCTGTATGCAAAGTGAAGTGGGAAAAATTGGGAAATAATAATAATAATAATAATAATAATAATAATAATAATAATAATAATAATAATAATAATAATAATAATATTAATTGTACCGGGCGGTACACCTCCGCGCCGCTAGTTCAAATATTGCGCCCGTTGAAACTCCTCTACAGGAGAAAGCCTGAACTTTAACAAACTGTATTAACTCAACAGTTTTTCCGAAGATAGCTCTGTGTGAAGTTTGATGTGTTTTTGTTTGTATTTGATCAAGAAGTGTGGACGTTCTCTGCCAGATGTCTTTACTAAAAACTATGATTACGCACTCTGGTGCGCAGGAATGAACCTTCTTGAAGAATATTTGTATTCGTAAGTTTTGTTTTTACTATATTTTGTTCTGTTATCTTTGGGTTGGCAACATTAATCCTTTCTATCCGCCTGTTTTGAATTTAGCCAATCCCAAATTTCTTTAATTTATTTCCAACCAATCATGTACGTCTTCTTCGACATAGATATGTTGCTCTAAGCTACCCAATAAAAGCGCAAGGGTGTGTCTACTCATTCCTGAAAGGTCTCGAATGTTCCACGAGGGTATATAAACTGCTGATTTTCTTGTTTCGATGCCACTTCAGTAACATCTTAGTGTGTGTGGAAATGTAGCAGGGGACGGGAAGCGCCTCTTTCTTCAAGCAACAGTTCTTCTACAAGGTAATGGTCTGTTAACATCTTCATTTCTTGCTAGCTCAGCAGTTTAACTCTCGGGGAGGGTCCGAAACCTTTAGTATGTAACCTACCTTTTTAAAATGTAAATTCTTTTCTGTCTATGTAGAATCTATAAATTTCTTTTGCTGTAAAGCGGGGATAGAGAGTGCTTTTTCCCTCTCGAACTCCCCTTCATTTTGAAATTGAGGTGACTACGTTTTCATAACCGTTTCTTCTCTTCCTTAAAATATTAAAGTTTTCTCATACGGGTCACCTCCTTAGCTTGGGATTAGCCGCTGTGTTTCGGCCTAGAGTCACTTAGGTTTTAAAAGTGTATTTACGAGTGTAAGTTCACGCCTCCAATCCCTTCTGTACTTTGGGTCAGTAACTTAACCTGATGTTTAGTTTTCTTCATGCGAAGGCCCTGTAGGTTGGGTATTAAATACCCCTGTTTCTTTGTATGCCGTGATGGCAGTTTGGATAAGAGTCTGTTATTGCCTTTTTAGGCTTGAAAGATCGAGAGCGGGTCAGCTCTTTATGGTGTTGTGGTAAAGGTGCCTTAGAGAGGCTTGAGGTTAATATCTGGGAGCAAGTGCTCCTTGTATTTAGGGGTTTTCTGCCCTTTAGCAATTGCGGTTGTGAGCTGAGAGCTCAGAAATTAAACTTGGGGCTCGAAGCCCAAATCTTGTAACGAACTGTAAACTGTTAATTTGTTGATCTGCTACTTGGTACCTGTTATACTTTGTTATTGATTGATTTTGAAAAGAAAATATAACCTTTGTTAAAGTTTTAAATTAACTTTAATTTTGTAGTTTGAGACCTATTCCTGCCCGCACCTTCTTTCACCTCTAACTACCACGGAGAACTCCGTAATAATAATAATAATAATAATAATAATAATAATAATAATAATAATAATAATAATAATAATAATAATAATAATAATAATAATGTACCTAATTATTCTATTCCACATCGAGTGCATGTCGGTACAGAATACGCTCCTGATGTCAGGAGATTAATTGAAGACAATTTCCCAGGTGTTTGAGTTCCAAGTCGTGGTATGGTTCGTAGAATTATTTTAAAAATTCGTGAAATGGTGTATATTAATGATATGAGGGGAATACGATGTATATTGCTAACGAGAGAAAATATTGAAGACATTGGACAACGCCTGAAAAATTATTGAAAGAAATTCTTACGGTTGCGTACGAGGGCTATGAAGCTAATCAAATTAAAACCATTGAAATGTACTGCGGTGAAATAAATTAAAACGGGTGTTCATGTGAGTATGATCAGCTTTAGTGAATGGATTCTGAATAACGTGCAGGACGGAGAAACTGACGCCAATAGCATTATCTTCTTAGTGTCAAAAGGAGTAAGACAAGGTTGTATTCTCTCCTCACTGTTGTTCAATGTAGCAAAGGCTTTTCAGTCTGAAAAGCCTTTGCTACATTTAACTAAGTCAACACTGGAAAACATGGCTTCATTTTTAACAAATCACTGTTGTTCAACATATATGGCATGGTGGAGTGTAACGTAGAGGAGGGAAGTTGCAGAATCTGCGTTTTGCTCATGATAATATTTCTTTGGAGAGCACTGAAGATGAACTTGCTGAAATGTTGCAGCGTTTAGGAAGAGGAAGACTTCAGCTTGGTTTGCAAGTGAATCGTATTAAAACCAACGTGATGAGGAATGAAACTCCAATTTAGAGGACGTCTAATAGGCCTTGATATTATTAATGAATTTGTTTATCTTGGCTACTTGCTGAATAATACTGGCAGCTGGGAGAAAGGAATCAGAAGAAAACTGATCTCCAATGACTTACTGTTGACAAGCTCAAAACGATCTGGCGCGTGCGAGTAACGAGTAAAAGGACAAAGAAACGTATTAGAATTTTCAGTATTTTTCTACTGCTGTGAATCATAGACGGTGAAAGCCAAGAACAAAATGCGCTTCAATGGACTTGAAATATGTTTTGGCGGAGGATGTTATTAATACCTAGGACGGAGAAAAGATCAACTCAATAATTAAAAGAGCTTGGTTACCAGAATCGACTTTCATCTCCTGTTAGACAGAGAACCATGAAGCGCTTTGGACATATAATATGGAGCCCTGTAAGACCGATTATTTGAGGAAAGTAAATGCGATAAGTTCGCGTGGAAGAGTTTGCGTAAGACGGGTATCCAGCTAAGAGACGCAACTCGCGCACATCTTCGACTGATTATCAAGAAAGCAGAAGACTTCTGATGAACTCCATTGAATACCAAGGTAAACAACAGACCACGATACTCATACATGATTTATGCGCCTGAGAAGAAGAGAGTTTAACGCGAAAACGGTGATATGGTATCTTTTGTGGCACCAAACAGATTTCACACCCCTAAGACCTTCCTAACTGTTGCTTTTCATTGTACGTTACCCTCAGTCGGAGGCTTATTCTCGCCTAAAGCGGCTGTTCACCAATGTTGTCCGTCTTTTTTCTACCCATCGTTGAAATAATAGTGGTGCCTTTACTGACCCCACCTCACTGTTTGCGTAAGAATCATTCACTTTATTTTTCTTATATATTTTCCTAATTCCTAGGAAACTTTATTTTCACGGTTCCCGATTTTTCAGACTTTATGAGCAGTGTACTAAATGATGTTTACAATAGGAGCAATAGGTTGATAAGGAACTTGTGTTTCAATTTGGAAGTTCTGAAATCGAATCGGACTAATCAATACTGTACTGTTGCCATCGAGTGTGCCAAAAATGCTGTTCTGTTGTTTGGCGCGAGTGTTGAGAAAACTGATAGTGAAGTACTTTCAATGCTTGCGAAATAAGGAAGAAATTTAACCTGAAATGTTTCCCGTATCTGTATTTTAGATGATGATGATGCTTGTTATTTATTTATTTATTTATTCATTCAAAAATTGATGATAAAGAATAAAAGGATGAATATGAATTTAAAATAGACATCGGATCAAACTCACAATATTCAAACTTAAAAAGTATTCCAACATCAATCCACGGACCAGAATTCAAAAAGACGACGATGTATTTTTTTTGCTTGTTGTTTGAAGGGGCCTAACATCGAAGGTCATCGGCCCCTAATGGTACGAAATGAAAGAAAAAAAATTGCAAAGGCATCCACTGACCAAAATAAAAATAAAATATGGCATGAAGAATGAATGGATGGACAGGAACTCAACAAAACACAAAACAAACAAACAAAAGCCAGTGAATCGGATTCAATACAGATCGAAAATAACATTATTACCGACCAAGGAACCACTTATAAAGCACAATGATGCTTGGTGTCTAAAGGGGGTGCAAAATCCACGTCTAAGGCCCCACAGAATGGTACATGTCGCGAGTAAAATAGAACCATGGTATGTGTCAGGTTGGGGTATTAATCAGAAGTAGCGAAGACTCACGGTGTTCCACAAAAGATGGTACTACTCACAAGCATTGCAATACGTACAAGTAACGCAGACCTATGGTGTGTCTCACACAATGGCCCAACTCAGAGGCAACGCAAACCGAGAAGGTTCCCCACCTAGGTGTACTAAACACGGGCGCCGGTATTCCCGTGGTGGTCCTCACATAGTGGGTACTAATCACAGGCAACGCAGACCAACGGTGCTGCTCATATAGTGGTACAACTCACAGGCTACGCCCAGACCCGCGGTGTTGCACACATGGGTACGACGCACGGGTACTGGAATCCACCAGGCCAGGCTTTTACTGCTACTAATCACAAACCTATTTCGTACCGAATTTAGTGGTACTACTCGCAAGTACAGGCAACCTATGGTGTTCCCCGCGTGATGGTACGATTCAAAATTAGTTTCATGGTTCTAATTCAGTCAGCCCTTGGTCGCCCTTTTTAGTCGCCTCGTACGACAGCCGGGGATACCGTGGGTGTATTCTACATGTGCGGCCCCCACCCGCAGGGGGTAGTGTGTTTGGTCCGCGAGAGGTATTTTATTTCCCTCAAGTCCGCCGGCAAGCCGGTTAGGACCCCCCTATCCGCCACCTGGGACGCGCCACGTGGGAGTATCACCTCTCCCCCTGCTACGCCTGCGTAGCAGGTTCGTGGATGACGATGTACAATGAGTATGCTTCCAAGAAACAAACTTGAAACAATGTTATATAATAACCAAGGGGCTGCTTCCAAACCACAATCGTGGATCAAGGATATTTGTTTTCTAAAGCGGTCCAAAATCCATGTGAACTACCCCGCATACTGGTACTTATCGCTAGTAAACTAGAATCAGGTATTTATCATGTAGCTGTACTAATCAAAAGTAAAGTAGACTCACGATGCTCCTCACATTGTGAGCCTACTACTCACAGGTAACGCAGTCCTATGGTGTTTCTTACATAATGGTGCCATTCGTAACCAACGCAAACCCATAGTGTTGCTCACATAGTCGTACTAATCACGGGGACCGTGGTATTGCTCACAGGCAACGCGGACGCATGGGGCCGCTCATATAGTGGTATTAATCACAGGCAACGCTCAGACCCGTGGTGTACGTTGAAACGCAGACCGATGACGTCCAAAACCAAATGATGAAACGCACAAATGATGATAGTCACTTTTTATCTCCTCGGGGTGTTCCAACTGTACCTGGACAGGGGAAGCCTCCGTCATAGTGGCGGATGCTATACACGAGTACTTTAAACGCATAATGATCCACCCACAGATTCATGGTATTCCTCCCATAGTGGTGCTATCGCAAAAACATGTCGACTCATGGTGCTCCTCGCATGATGGTACTAATCACAGCTAAGGTCATGGTTCAAAATTCAGCATCTCTCAGTCACCCATTTTAGTCGCCTCTTACGACATGCAGGAGAAACCGTGGGTGTATTCTTCGTCTGCCTCCCCGACACACAGAGGGTGTGTATTTTTAGACTCTGGTGGGGTTTGATATTTGTTTCTCGGTATACTTGTTGGAACAGCCTGTCCCTTTAAAGAAGAAAATTATTATCTTTTAGGATCTTGCTATTCATTCTCTAGTTTGGTAGAAGAGTATCACCCCAAATTTGTTAACATATTAACATATGTACTAACTTCTGAGCGTGTCGCTGTGAATGATTCATTGGTCTTTTCACATATATTTTACACTTGAACCTACCAGTCTATCATCGGTCGTCTGCCTCGGCTGCTTCGGTAGAACAATATTGATTCATAGATCTTGGGGTCGCGTGGGATTCTTTTCTGTCACTTCATAGACCGATTGACAGGGTTCAGAGGAGAGCATAACTACTTCAAATGAGGAGCAAAACGTGTTTACTAAAAGTGTATTGAACGAAATCACAACAATCCCGGTTACCGAATAACCAAAAAGAGCAAATTAAATTTACACAAATTATTATAAATCAGTCACATTGCATAACGTGAAAGGCGAAAGTATCTGGAAATTATTTACGTTAATGTCTTCCAAAGTTTGAAAACGCAATATAACATTTGTCGACAGCAAAACCAGAAAAAGGACAGAAAATATGAAAATCGGGCAACATTGACCCAAACCATAACTGACCGGGCGAGTTGGCCGACTGGTTAGAGGCGCGCAGCTGTGAGCTTGCATGTGGAAGATAGTGGGTTCGAATCCCACTGTCGACAGCCCTGAAAATGGTTTTCTGTATTTTCCAATTTTCACACCAGGCAAATGCTGGGACTGTACTTTAATTAAGGCTTCCTTCCAACTCCTAGTCCTTTCCTATCCCGCCGTTGTCATAAAACCTGTCTGTGTCGGTGCGACGTAAAGCCACTAGCGAAAAAAAAAACATAAGTGAGAGTTAACCCACATGATCCGTCGAAAATCTGACCTTCAACAAATAGAATTCCATATTTATTAAGGTTATCCGCCAGTCGAATATCCCCTCAAATAGCAGAACATGCCCCGAATTGGTCCTTAATCGAAAGAAATTAACTATGAGTTGCTCTGGATAGGTTACGAAATGTTATTTGAAAACATGGCGTTGGTTAAAATTTAACCGCAATTATCAAAATATGAAATAAAATTACACCATGTGTTGTCATCTCGTGACACCCTTAAATTATATATAAATCCCGATGCCGAAATATGCGACACCCCCAAACAGATGTTCAGAATGAGCCAAGAACACTTGATCCGAGAGGATTCTGCGTTACATTGTTCTGAAGGAGCAAAAGTGCGAAATGTAGGGAAATCATTAATTCACTATGCGTTTATAACAAATGCCAAACACTGAAATTAAATAAAAGTGATGAATCACTCGGAAGGTCTTCTTAATAAACCAACTTTCAGATTATGAAACACTTACGTTGATAAATTAAAGTACAAGTCCACAATATTAAAAAAATTAACATGAACTATTTCTAATCCTACATAACTACAACTACAATTAAAAATCTATCTACGTACACTTGGCCCCTTAAACTAAACTACAAGTGATCGGTAGACCAACGTCTCGCCAAAATACAGTAATGTAAATAGCGTAAAATAAATACGATATTTGTTACAGCTGACGATTTGAAACCGCATTCGTAGTATAAACAGTGTCAACATACTATATACCAGAGCAATAAATCTCGAAGTAAAATTAAAAAATGAAAAATAGAAAATGAAGGTCATCGACCCTGAACGCTCACGGCTAAGTAGTAGGGACCAGTCTCCATTAGCTAGTTTTCCGCGGAGGACAACCCTTACATTGAAGCCAATACTGATGCAACGCTATGATAGAAGCACTTTACAGCTAGTAAAGGTTATGCCGAAACGTGGCCTAAATAGTACCTGCTAATATTTTCCATAACTGCATCCACTAATGCAGGCACTATCATCGTTGAAGTCGATTCATGAAAATGCCTAACTTATGACTTGGCTATGTATGCTATCGTTGAGCCAACGCTCCACTGTATACACACCCGTGACTGTAATTATGTACACGCGGCATGCCGAACCTATCGTTGAGCCAACACTATGGCATCTACACATCCCTGATATTGTCGGGTGAAATTTCAAATTTAAAACAATGTCCGGATATTTAAATCTAATTTTCATTGAAGTTCAAAAACATGAAGTAAAATCGTTACAGAAATTAACTCGAATTTGGAATAATACTAACGATGCCCATTTCCTACGAAAAAGTGTGAAATAGAAATTAAATAACTGCTTTGAATAGTTCAGTCAATCACTCATTAAAATTCAAAAGCATACAGTGTTCCCTAAATAAAAGTAAAACTCAAATCTCGTTTGATATTACGTGATATTAATGAAAACAATAATCACAACCACCACGATATTCGTGGTACAGCCTAGAGTGTGAGGCTTTGAACAACCTGCAATGTCAACACTCCAAACATGTGTCACTGTAAACTGACCCGTGAAGTAAACTTTCATTCACATACCCAGGATAAACTCTCAATTTGGTGAACTCACTCGTCAACCGCAATGTTTCCAATAAACGATGTGTTTCGCCTCGTAAAGATACAGAATACAATTCAATTTTCAATAAACACGTATTACCTCGATCGTGTGTAAGAATGTGCTTTGTTCGTGACGTCGGTTATAACAAAATGCACTTGGCTGTTATCAAGTGGAATCGTCAACTTGACTCAACCGACTTTATTTACAGTCTCACGTAAAATAATAATCATGGGAGAATATCACATGTACTTAAAACATGCGTTACAATGCACTCGCTTGTATTTTACAACCCTTACATTTTTCAATCGCTCTGTTCAGGACAATTCAGGTTCACTACAGGATGTCGCTCCTCTTATACAGCCTCTCTCGGAAATATTACACACCAGCATATACACCCTGTCACAAAAATTCTCCTTTATCAAACTACAGGGCCTTTTCTCTTCGACATCCTGGTTAGAACTTCCCGCTCATAAAATACAGGGGTTACTCTGACTAAAATGTTCTTCCTAATTATTCTCATAAATATTTCATTCCTCATTTCGATCCATTTTCTTCCATATCTTGGTCAAATTTTAAGTATACGTCGTCCCATAACCTAACAACTTCATAATAATCGCATGGCATCTTCTCTAAATTTCCCCAGACCCCAATAGCAAATTATCATGCTGTGGTTCCATGTCTCAAATACACAGAGTCACAAAATTAGATTTCCAAATGCCAAAATGATCTAACTGCACTGGATTTTAATATGAAACTCTAAGCCTCACTCACACAACTGTTGAATGCGTTATTATTATCTCAATTTGCTCCTAACGTGATTATTATTATTATTATTATTATTATTATTATTGTACCGGGCGGTACACCTCTACACCGTTTATTTAAAAGTTGCGCCAGTTGAAACTCCTCTTCTGGAGGAAGGTTGAACTTTATCTATTCTATTAATTCTCTACTTTCTCAGAAGATGTCACCACGTGGAAAATTTTGAGTTTTTGAACTGTGTCACTTTTGATGTGTTTTTGTTTCGCTTGAAGTAAGAAGTGTGAACTTTCTCTTCTAGAGGACACTACTGAAGAATTACAATAGTGCAACCTAGTGCGAAATCAAAGAACTATTTTGTTGGAGAAATTTTTATTTCAAGAGTTTGTTCTTTGTTAAATTTCTTTCTGTCATGGTTTAAGTTGGCTGTATACCCCTCTTTTTCCCCTTATTTTGGATCTAGCCAATCCCGAATTTCTTTAATTAATTTTCCACCAATAATGTGTTTCTTCTTCCTCTATGTAGGGGTTTCTTTTCCCTAGCCAATAAAAACTTTGAGGGAGGGTGTTTTATTTCCCCTAACGCCTAGAATCTTCCGCGAGAGGATATAAACTGCTGATTTTAGGGTCTCCAGGCCACTTCTGTTCCATCTTTCAGTGTATTAAGTACATAGCAGGAGGCGGGAAGCGCCTCTTTCTTCTTCAGCCGTTCAACACCAGGTAATGGCCTATTAATAACTTCTTTTCTTGCTAGGTCGGCAGTTTAACACTCGCGGCGGGTTCGAAGCATTTCCATCATGTAACCTTTTCCTAAAATGTAATTACTCTTTTCATCTTTTTCTTGTAAAGCTACATATTGGGATAGAGAGTGCTAACCCTCTCGAGCTCCCACTCACATTTGTTTTGAGGTGAACTTATTTTCTCAAACTATTCTTCGTTTATGTAATGTAAAGTGTTCTTCTCTAAGTCACCTCTGTAGTATGGGATTAGCCCTTGCGTTAGCGGCCCAGAGCCAGATTAGGTTTTAAAAACAAAGTGTATTAGGAGTGCAAGATCGCCTCCTCTCAAATTGTTATTTTAGAGGTCATGTAATCAACCTTCTTTTCATGTAATAGATCTCCGTAGGTTGGGTATTTTACCCCTGTGAATACGTCCTTAGAGGACAGCTTGAAGGTAGAGTTTGGTGTGGCCTTGTGATAGGCTTACAATTTTGAGAGCGGATCGCTCTTTGAAATTTGTTTCTGTATGCCTCGTGCAGGCTTTATGTGTAATGTTTGGAGCCAGTGCTCCTGGGCATGAATGGGGTTTTCTGCCCCTTGGCTAAAATTTTTTTTTTGGAGTAAGGCGGGGCTGATTGCCCAAGAGTTATGAAGTAAGGGCACTGAGCCCGAATCCAGTAATATTGTACCTACATTTTTGCTACTCTGTACCTGTTATGATTGTTATCTCTTGTTTTTGAAAAGAAAATATAACCTAGTTAAATTTTAAATTAATTTTACATTGCACGTTAATTTCGTAGCTTGAAACCCATTCACACCCGCACCTTCTTTCACCTCTACCTACCACGGATATCTCCGTAACAATTATTATTACTGTACCGGGCGGTACACCTCTACGCCGTTTATTTAAAAGTTGCGCCAGTTGAAACTCCTCTTCTGGAGGAAGGTTGAACTTTATCTACTCTATTAATTCTCTACTTTCTCAGAAGATGTCACCACGTGGAAAATTTTGAGTTTTTGAACTGTGTCACTTTTGATGTGTTTTTGTTTCGCTTGAAGTAAGAAGTGTGAACTTTCTCTTCTAGAGGACACTACTGAAGATCAACAATAGCGCACCCTAGTGCGGAGTCAAAGAACTATTTTGTTGGAGAAATTTTTATTTCAAAAGTTTGTTTCTTGTTAAATTTCTTTCTGTTATTGTTTAAGTTGGCTGAATACCCCTCTTTTTCCCCTTGTTTTAGATTTATCCAATCCCGAATTTCTTTTAGTAATTTCTGACCAATCTGGTGTATCTTCCCCCAACTTGTATCTGTTGCGGGGTCCTATCCAATAAAAACATTGTGGGCGGGTGTTTTCATTCCCCTAACGCCTAGAAACTTCCGCGAGAGTATATAAACTGCTGATTTTAGGGTCTCCGGGCCACTTCTGTTCCATCTTTCAGTGTATTAAGTACATAGCAGGAGGCGGGAAGCGCCTCTTTCCTCGGCGGCGGTCAACAATAAGGTAATGGCCGATTAATAAATTTTTTCTTTTCTTGCTCAGCAGTTTAACTTTCGGGGCGGGTTCTAAGCGTTCAACCATGTAACCTTTTCCTAAAATGTAAAAACAACTGGTATCTATTCTATTTTAAAACGACATATCGGGATAGAGAGTGCTTAACCCTCTCGAGCTCCCACTCACATCGTCTTGAGGTGAACTTATTCTCTCAACCAATTCTTCCGTAATGTAATGTAAATTGCTATTAAGTCACCTCTGTAGTATGGGATTAGCCCTTGTAATAACGGCCTAGTGCCAAAGTAGGTTTTAAAATCAAAGTGTATTAGGAGTGCAAGTTCGCCTCCTCTCAAATTGTTTTAGAGGTCATTCAATTAACCTGCTTTTCATTTAATAGACCTCAGTAGATTGGGTATTTTACCCCTGTGTTTATGTCCGTTGAGGACAACTTGAAGGTGGAGTTTGGTGTGGCCTAGGAGAGGCTTAAATTAAAGAGTGTGTGGCTCTTTTGGAAACGGAGTGTTGTATGCCTCGAGGAGGCTTTACTGTGTAATTTGGAGCAAGTGCTCCAGGGTTTGATTGGGGTCTTCTGCCCCTTTGTTAAAATTTGTATATCGGAAAGTTGGGCTAGTTGCTCAAAAATTGTGAACTCAGGGCTCGAAGCCCAAACTCTGTAATCCCTGTAATTGTACATTTCAAATTGTGTTTCGGCTACTAAGTACCTGTTCTTTGTTATTACTTAATATTGAAAAGGAAATATAACCTTGTTAACTTTTACATTAACTTTGATTCCGTAGTTTGAGACCCATTCACGCCCGCACCTTCTTACACCTCTACCTACCGCAAAAACTCGGTAACAATTACCATTATTATTATTATTACCATTATTATTTGACTTTATCACACTTATAATTGTTATTTTTACTTTATCATTATTACAAACTTTACCGGCGCGAACATATTTAACTGATTTTTATTGTAATATATGATTTAACATTTTAAGAAAACACAGTTTTACACTCCTCGCTGCTAAAATGACCGAAAATCGCACCTACAGTGTTTCCTGGTACACTTTCTGCGGACATAACACAAAATCATCAACGCAACACACTTAATTCTACACACGTCACATACAGGGTGTTTAAATAAAGGTGTCCGATATTGCAACATGGGTTGGGATTGGTCAAAACGAGAAGAAATGTTCCTATAAACATATGTCCAGAAACAAAAATTATAAATTTTATTTCTTGCGTTTATTTTTTCTTTTCTTCTCAAATTTTAAACTTTGCTAAGCAATAAAAAATACGCAGGTACAAAAGTGAGCTCGAGGAACAATGTTAGAAACTCCTAGAAAAATTAGACTACATGATTTAACAACATGAGCTTGAAGATCCTCGGTTATAAGTTTAACAAGAGCACCACAAGGAAACTAAGCTCCAAAATTACTCACCAGGATACAATTCTCCCAAATTTTCAGGATCCAGGCCTCTTAATGGCACAATCTACCTTTTACCAGAAACAAACTGTAATCACTCTCTTATTAGTTCAACAGTCGAATTCACATAGGAAATTGAATAATAGAAGTAAACTTTTACAGTGGTGATTAATACCCAATCTACATAGCCTTAGTGAAAAATATAAAAAGGTTAACATTATTGGCCGAACATCAAAGTGTTAGGGGGCGAACTCTTGCACTCCTTTGCAATTTAGGCCTACCAGAACATTAATATTAAAACTCTATGTGGGTTTATGGACCCATGTTGCAGAGGCTAAGTCTATGTTACGAAGGTGACTTGATGGAGAGAAATTACGAGATGGGTTTTAAAGATTACAAAATCATAGTCGCATCAATACCAAATTGAAGGAAAATAAATGAGGGTCCACACTCTTTATTACCTAAGTTTGATCAAGGTCGTAGACCCGGTTTGAATATTTCTATTTTCCGTCCCGTTGAACTGTACACCTTCGAGAAGGCCATCGGTGCTAGGAATCTTGAACTAATATAATACAAGGTACTTAAACGTTTAGCCGTTGGATGTTCTACCATCGGCCTATGTGCCCCCTCTCGTGGGATTAAGGACAATTAATTCTTAAGAGAATTTCAATTTTTGTTGGTGGCAAACAATAAGTTTGTGAAGATGGTTTTGTTCATGTTTCAAAGTTGTCAAAACTCCTACGGCTTCCTTCTTCCTTAGTTATTAACCAATCAGGATTTTTGTGTATAATTCTCTAGCCAGTTAAAAATTGGGGGTGTGTTCAGGCATCCTGCCGATCTCAAAAGTGATCTGGAAAATTCCTCTCGGAAGTGCTATAAAATCAGGGCGCTTTAGGGCCGTATTGTCACCTTCATCGCTCTGGTATTTTGAGTGCGGCGAGATTAGGAGGCAGGGGATACAGGGCGCCGTTCGGAAGGCCGAACTACTTAAGGTGAGTGACAGACAATTATTAACATGTGATAGCTCCAGCCAGATAGCTAGCTTATGGGGAAGGTTTCAATCTTCTTTAATTGTAGATTTAACTGTAGATTTTCGGCACGTCTGAGAACTCTACTCAAATCTCTGCTGGGGAACATGTACATAAAGGACACAAAGAGTGTTCATCCACTTTTGATTTCGACTGACAAATCATCATGAACAGCGTTGCATGCCCTCATTCCATATGAATATTGAGAGAGGTTTGGAATTGGATTCATGCTCTTGGCACGCAATCTAGTGATTGGAAAATTTATACCACGGCCTTTCCTACCCTGCCGGCCAATCTGATGGCGAAAATTTCTTCGACCAAAGAGACTCGAACTGGCTAACCACGGTGTCAGAACATATAGACCTAACGCCTTGACGTTTATGGCCACCAGCCCGGCATAACTAATAATAATAGTTCAGGAGACTTACTGTACAATGGATGTTAAAGTTGCCTATGAAGTATTTTAAGTTGTATTTGCAGACGTTCCAAATTTACCAAAGGAAACGAACAAAACACCACGGTGCCACAGCCGAGATAGGCCTAGGCCTACGAAGCAGCCGTAACTCAGTCCGAAGGCCCGCAAATTAAGAGGCCAAGCGTCATCAGCGTGGTGAATTCTCTGTTACGGTAAAATTGACGTCTCGATATAGAAGGCCTCAAATCCAGGTAAACATTCCTGAGCTGTCCGGGAATTGAACCTGGGTGTTTCCAATAAGAGACAAGCTTCTACCCATACACCGCGACGTTGGGTCTCAGCGTTACAGGGATACACATTTAGCAAATTTAACATTAAGGATTTAGGAAATTAAAGGCTTTCTTAAGCGATGGTAATTACAGGCTTACATTGATTCGCATCGCTCGTTCATATCATCAAAGTTTTGAAGGAACTCAAAGATTAATTTTCTTCCAAAAACCACCTGTTCATGTGTAACAGAAACAAGACGAGATGAAACGTCAGCTAAAAAGAAACCTGTCAGGCAGCCTGGCGAGGTGTCTGACCTTCTTAACTCCTCGTGCCCCTCCCAACAACAAGGAAATTGAAATAGCAAACTGTCTTGCGCTCGAGATGTTTCATTATTAATTGCGCCTTTTACGGTATTGACTGACAGTATTACATTAGGCTCTCAGACGAGAGGCCGCTAAAAGGAAATACGTTCCGCTTGAGAAATAAAATTTGATTGTGAAATATGATAGCGTTCATCATCTCCTGCCAGACTGCTTTCTGGATTGATTTTTCACGACTTGTTCTTATAACTCATTCCAGTGCTCAACGAAGTACGGCGACTAAGACAAACGAGGTGTTTGGATTAATATTACAATTGGTTAATAATAATAATAATAATAATAATAATAATAATAATAATAATAATAATAATAATACAGTTGAGGGTCACTAGCTGTTCAACCTCGAGGAACACATATGACGAATGTTAACAAAACTTCTATCCTAACAACAGAGATATAATAATCGAGCCTGTGAATGCCCGGTTTGTGTCACGTAAGTGTCAGCTTACATTTGTTAGTTACCGAGTTCATACCCCACCTTCGGCAGCCCTCATGATGGTTTCCTTGCTTTCCCATTTTCTCACCAGGCCACCTTCTATTCCTTCCCACTCCTGGCCCTGAGTCGTTGCGAAGTAAAACTAATTTAACAAAAATGAAAGACAAATAATAATAATAATAATAATAATAATAATAATAATAATAATAATAATAATAATAATAATAATAATAATTTCGAGAAGCAATGACTAGTCTGGTGCAGCCTTTGTAAGGCAGACCCTCCGATGAATGTGGGCGGGAAGGTGCGTGTTAATGTATAGGAGAATAGTGTTGTGTGTGATGTGTGAGTGGCAGGGATGTCGAGAACATTACAAAAACCCATTCACCGAGCCAGAGAATTATCCACTGTAGGTTGAAATCTCCAACCCTGCCAGTAATTGTACCCTGGGTTTTTTGAACCAAGGGCATCTACGTTTATAATTTATCCAAGAAAGCCGGACAGCAATGCAGGTAATAGTCTGACTATACTTTGGTTTTAGGAGATCAGTTCCTCCTCCATGAACAGTATGAGCTTTCTGTGGTGTGTTCAGTTGATTGTCTCGACGAAGTCTCGACGAAGTGTATAAGAGGGCCCTACGTGTTATCATTTCTAATGGGCATCAGTTGAGAGGCCAGAATACCTCTTGATTAATCGAAAGGGACCAGTAGCCATTCAGAAATTTAAGGATAACAGTCTGGATGATTGGCAGAGGGGGATTTGTATATTTCTCAACTTGGCTCAGCGAAGTACTGTACAGAGCGTTATAAAAGTAAATAAATAAATATGTTAGCCTAGTATGAGTTGGAATGGAGTACTTCATCAAACTGGTGCGAAGGTCAGTGACCTTCAGCAACAACAGTACCAAGTAATAGATTTACAAACATTGTCATAGTTTTACACTTCGTAACATTCAATCAGGTTCACTGGGAAGAATTCTTTGTTCTCGCTTTGTAATAAAATATGGATTCATTCATGTACTTCAGTGATAATTTATATAAAAATGTACCTAATTAATAATGAAAATTAGGTTCGTGTGGAGTAATTATGCATTTTAATGGTCCGGATCGCTGAATACTAAGAACACTGTGAGAATTCGTACTAAGTTTAAATAACCTGGATAGAAAATAATACTGAATCTGGCTCTGAAACCCTCCAGGATCCTCTTACAACAAAGTCGCTGCAGAGAGGAAATGAGTTCATTGAAATGTGCTAAGGACGAGAGGGAGGTAATGAAATATACTTTAATAGTAGTAAGTTTATGATATCCGGTAAAATATCATGTACAATCCCTCAATGATTACATTAAGTAATACATTTTTTTTTTGCTAGGGGCTTTACGTCGCACCGACACAGATAGGTCTTATGGCGACGATGGGATGGGAAAGGCCTAGGAGTTGGAAGGAAGCGGCCGTGGCCTTAATTAAGGTACAGCCCCAGCATTTGCCTGGTGTGAAAATGGGAAACCACGGAAAACCATCTTCAGGGCTCCCGATAGTGGGATTCGAACCTACTATCTCCCGGATGCAAGCACACAGCTGCGCGCCTCTACGCGCACGGCCAACTCGCCCGGTGGTAATACATTATTATAAGAAGAAAATGTGCATGGTTTCACGCGCGTAATCCATCGTACAACAGAAATTACACATTAAAAATATTAGATAAAAAAGAGTTGTCTGAAAGTGTGCAGAATGAAGTTGGAACGGCTGGTATTCCCGTAGGTAAGACCACGACGCCGCAATTTTAAAGCCACCAGTAACAAGCAAGAAACTTGAGTCGAAGTTTCATGGCAACATCTCGCACTTTAACCTACATTTGAAACAGTATCTGACTTTTTGTTCTGTACTCGGGGAACACTTGAGCGATCCCGCGCGCAGACCGTCTTCCATTAAGACGAGGAAATGCAAGGCGCAAGAAGGCAAGTCCACTTACTTCTGCTTGACTTCCCTCTCCGTCCTCGTTCAATACACTTCGCACTCGATTTGCCCCGCGAGCTACAGAAGAGGACCGGGAGGCTAATGGAATCAGCAAGAACGAGTTCAGTGCTGAATACGCCAGGTTAACTTCAACGTCGAAATTGCAATCGGATTTACAATAGCGTGAAAAGTAACGTACAGTTTATTTTAATATGGCGTTCCGAGAACAAGAGTTCAATTTTATCTACAAGACATCAACTAAAGAAACTGCGTCCAGCACGTTTAGTTCAAGATGGACAGTAATATTCATTTTACTTTCGCGTGA
Organism: Anabrus simplex; assembly: GCF_040414725.1. Taxonomy (NCBI): domain Eukaryota; kingdom Metazoa; phylum Arthropoda; class Insecta; order Orthoptera; family Tettigoniidae; genus Anabrus; species Anabrus simplex. The sequence goes on along the minus strand of NC_090268.1, from coordinate 209,936,416 downwards.
GGAATTCTGCACTTATTTTTCACTAATTTCGAATATAAATCTTAATCTGTGAGACAGTGTGCTCGTCTGTTGGAATAGTACACTGTCCTAAACTACTAGCTAATGTACGACGTGTTCTCCAGAAGGCCTGTCGGATTCTCCATACAGCGTCGAATATCCCCCTTCTTTCTCACACCTTTCGACATACTCCATGTCTCCCCAATATCTCCGTTACTCGTTTTTCTATTCGTTGCTGATAGCCCCTAGCCCCTGCTGCAGTACAACTCCTAGAATTCGCTGTCAACATAATACTTCTTATTCCCAACCGCCTAAGAATCCTGCAACCTGTCCAAACATCTCCATATTCTGGTGTGATTGATGGCACTTGGAATTCAACCCCTTTAAAATTCATTCTGCCATAATTTGAAACCCTTTCTCGTTGCCTCAAGTCCCGTGGTAATCCTCGATTACTTCATCCCAGCTTTTATAACGTCCTTCTTCATACGCAGCGACCGCTCAAGTACCTTCGATTCACATTTGACTAACAACCTAACTTCTGACTCCAATTTCATAGACAAATCCATCCAACGTGCCCACTTGGTTCACCTTATGTTCGGCAGTTAGTGGGTATTGAACACCCAAATTCTCCTTCTAATATAGAAATCCTTCATTCCTTCTACCATGTTAAGGGGATGACGCAGGAGTGGATCGATCCGCCGGTCTACCACCGATGTCCAGGCGACGTCCAAAATAACAATTCTGCACAATCTGTGAGGAAGCTCGATCCGTACCCCCAGTAAATGGAACATAGTTTCCAATCCTGTAAGTTCACAGGAGTTGCATTTTTTACCTATTTAATGCTTACGGTTCAGGAATATGTCAAATTATATTCCGTAAATTTACATGCTTACAAAGAATTTCAAGCTCCCCAGAATTGTTGTCATTTTTCAGAATAAATAACGACTCTACGTCAACATTCAAATTCAAAGAAGTAGATGGAGAAGATGAGAGAATGGCTTTCCTTAGGGCAGTGTTCTGGTTCCTCTTCTATTTAATATTTTCACCTCATATTACGAATTTCCTGGATGTTGACAACTTAGCTCTTGCTACCCAGATGAAGATATCGATTCAATAGGTTTTAATCTCTCATGTGCTTTGGATACCCTCTCCAACTCTTTTAAAAGTAACAATATAAAACTAAATTCATTTAAATGAAGAGTTAGATATGTGTTCTTCATCTTAGAAATAAATCAGCATCCCGGAAGTAGCATGTGTTGTGGATGGGAAAAGTACTGGGATACATTCACATACCTAAGTAACTGGGTGTCACTCTAGATCGCTCATCAACATACAGGTACCATTGGGGCAACACCAAGGCGAAAGGTTTCTCTTGGAGTACTTCGCTCCGAAAGATGATAGGATCGGATGATTGTGCTCATACAGAAACAAAATGAACTATATCCTTGGAATCTCGCTTCTCGGCTTGGGAATATGCTAGACCTGCAATGTACAAATCTATCCACACTTAATGAAACATGCCGACAGATTAAAGGTTGCCTAAAGCTAACCGGTACACCTATATTGTACTACCTTTTGAGTATAGCTCCACTGACATCGTGAAGTAGCTGCGAATGTGGAGATTTTGCTGGACTCCACATTCATAGAGCACTCTCACATGCCATCAACTCGGCTGAATTCGAGGAAACGTTCCTGAACTATTCAGTACCTCTAGTTGAAGAACCGAAGGTAAATAAGCTTAAAATATTCATCTGCAAATTCCAAGGACACCTGAAACGTGTGAAGTATGAAGATAAACTTCCCCCTGGTCATAAGGAATCTTGAACTACATGGAAATCGTTAAAATGCTACGAGTTTGGATTGGGAGATCTAAAGTAAGACAATCTCAAATGGGGTCTCTTGAGAGAAAAACACAACTTGTGTGACTGTGATTGATATCAGACGATACGTCACCTCATGAACTCTCATTTTTCCCCCATACAAGTGTTCATCTCTTGATAGCCTATGGAAATAAAGCAGCACCAACGCCATAAGGTCACTGAGATGTTGCAAATATGTAAAACGTATGTTTCCTTTGCCTTAATTGTTATTTATGATGCTGCTGGCATGAATAAAGTACAGATCATTTCTACGATCACCTGTGGATCGCCCACTCCAATTCCAAACATATAAATTATCCTGTCCCTGGAATCCAGCATGATCTCCGCTTAACTCATGGACTCTACCCCAAAGTGCTTTACGACAGATTCTCCGCCCCCAAACTAGATGCTTTTATCGCCACCTTATTCCTTTGGTGTGAGCAACGGGTCGTCAGATGTAAGAACCCATCGAAACCTATACTCATCAGATCCCTCCCAAATCTTCGCTGTTCATCACATCATCCATTTGGTTTTACAGCACATCAAGTAGAGACTGCCTTAGCATGAATTTTTCCGGGGGACGAAGATCGTTTTATCTGCCCTAAAAATCATGACCAGTGCCCTGTCCAGTATCCAGACGCAAGTATCCTCACAGACCCCTTTCTCCGTCTGTATCGTTTGCAGACGCTTGCCTGGAGGAAATTTGAAAAGACTACGTCCAATTTATTGTCCATGTAACTTACATGCTCTAGAACACATAGTAATGCAAAAATAAACTTTTATTTATATATTTTTTATTTTATGACTCCGCGAAGAGGGAATATAATGTGTTCCTATAAATCGAAAGAAAAATGAGTGCAGCCACGGAAGTATGTTAAGGCTGATGAACTGTGAAGAAATGAAAGACACGTTAGACCTCGTAAATAAAATATTATAATTATTATTACTCAATCTTTTTATTTATTATTATTATGATCACCATTATTATTGTGGTAGTAGTAAAAAAAAAGTAAACTCGTGTCCTCATCTCGAGGTGGTGCAGCTCTTTTCAGGCAAACCCCCATTGGAGGTGAGCTGCATGTACCATTCCAACCACATACCAGCCCTCCTGCCATTCTTAAATTTCTGGCAGTACCGGGAATCGAACCCGGGCCTCCTAGGACGGCAGCTAATAACACTAACCGTTACGCTACAGAGGCGGACGTGGCAGTAGTAAGACCACTTGATCAAGTGACAGCACTGCAATCTAACAGAGACTGATCAAACTTTACCATAAACGCGAAGTTCTGTGTATCGTAACTAGATGTCACCAGTGCCACCTAATCTAGTGAAGTGTAATTAACTTGACTGAGATTGTTCATGTTTTATGGTTTGACAACATGATCCCCTTTCAGGTTTTTAAAAACTTATTTTTGAATTCTTACTACTGTCGGTGATTACGATCAATCAATCAGATTACTGCCTAACGACGTAATATTGTACCAGTCAGACAGTTTAATGTTATCATTGTTGTAGAACAGTCAGCCAGCCCCACTATAAATGTATGCGTAAATCTCCATCGGGACTTTGAGTGTACTACTGTAATTGTGGAGGTCTCCTTCGGGAGGCGGTTGCAGGGGCAGGGGATGGCAGGACTCTCAACTATGTCATGATGATGATGATGTTATTTATTTAAAGGGGCCTAAAAGCTAGTACATCGGCCCCTAACTGTACGAGGTGAACAAAATGAAACATACAACTTTAAAAAGTATCCACTGACTAGAATGTAAAACGAATGATGATGAAAAAATGACCATGAATCCCAAACAGTCAGTGGATCCAATTCACAATTCCTTATTTCCAGAGATGATGCTTGTTGTACAAAAGGGGTCCAAAATACAGGCCACCGGTACCTCAGTATAAAATTGTAATAATCACTGCTAAATCAGAACGATGGTGATCCTCCTATAGTGATACTAATCACAGATAACGTAGACTAATGGTGTTTCTCGCATGGTGGGTCTAATCATAGGTAATATAGACACATGGTATTTCATACACAATGGCGCCATTTACAGGTAACACATAGCCAAGGTGTTTGGCACATAAGGATACTACACACAAGCAACGCACACCCATGGTGTTCTTCACATAGTGCGATTAATCACAGGCGTCGGTATTCCCGTGGTGTTACTCACTTAGTGGAACTAATCACAGGCCATGTATACTCATGATGGTGCTCACAAAGTGGTACTAATCATATACACTGTAGACCTACGGCGTATCACACATTATGGTAACGCCCACAGGCAACACAAACCCACGGTGTTCCTCAAATAATGGTATTAATCTCAGGCAAAGCAGACCCATAGTTTTCAGCACATAGCTGTAGTTATCACGGCCGCCAGTCAAACCCGTGGTGTTTCTCACATAGTAGTACTAACTACAGGCAACGTAGACCCATGGTGTTTCTCATAATCTGGTACTACTCATAGGTGACACAGACCCATTCTTAACACAGTGGAACCGACCAGTGGCATACACTTGATGACATCTATCACAAGCAACACTCAGACCCATAGTGTTCCTCACATAATGGTAATGCTCCTATATAACGTAGACCCATGGTAGTATTAGTTGCAAGTAACGTCGAACCATGGTGTTCCGCACGTGATGGTACTATTCACAAGTAATCTCTTGGTTCTAATGTCATCATCCCTTGGTTACTCCTTTCAGTCGCCTCTTATGACAGGCAGGGGATAACGTGGGTGTAGTCTTCGTTTGCTTTCCCCACCCTCAGGGGTACTAACTATGTGCACTTTATCTAATTGTGTCAAAGGAAATATTCCAGCATTCCCCTTAGCATGTAACGGCTAGGTCGATTTGCATTTCCTGCATCTGCATACTCTAGGCAGTCTACAAACTTAATGTAATCACCCCTCATAGGAACTTTGTAAAATGCAAGGACGCACGTCTGTATACCCTCATTTCCCTTATTCATTTTGTGTCCTGTTGAATAAGTTTTAATTTTCTGCCCTGGTTTCATACTTTAAATTTAATCCTTAGTCGCCAGGTAGCATTACCTTATCCTCTGTATTATCGGGCCTTAAGCCCTTTTAGATTTTATCATTAGTCTAGTACTACTAGCGCTTGATTGGGTTCAGCCTCCATTTCATTTTTATCCTCGATCTTTCAATTAAGTTTTGTTTTCCATTCATTGGCCATGTAGAATGATTTTCGTCTCCTGTATTTTCTGGATATTTCGATCCGTATTTCGGATGAGGCTCCCCTATGACATGAGAGTAGCGAGTGTGAAAGCTGTTTAAACTTTTAAGAGCAGAAAGTGGAATTCTGCGAGCAAGTCATTAGTGTAATTCCATTAACCTAATGTGAACCTGACGGTCATTAGACCACTGTAAAATACAAATTGTAAGTTGTTGTCCGGGGTTCGATACCCTTCTAAAGTAATTCTAAAGTGGAGAGTTCGATTCCACTCTTCGTAATTTCTTCTGAAAGCTTCTGCTTGTTTCCGTTAGGAAATTGTTCTATTCTGTATTCCCTCTGCTGAGGAACTTTTGTATAAAGGATAGTGCCTGATACTTAATGCAAGGACTGTATATTAACGACACCTATTGGTCTGAATTGGATTGAATGTTGTATGTAAAATGGGAATGCCTTCTCCCGGATTGTCCACATTCTATGCTTACAAGCTTGTTTGCCAATATGTTTTGGTATTAAACCTCAGTTGTTGCTGTTCTCTGTTGACAAGTTCTCTAAGAAATGAAAGAAAATACATTTGAGTAATAAAATGTCAGTTGTCAAAATTAAATATATGGTTCGTGCTTTGTCCAGCCATTTACCACTCATGCTTCTTTACCTCCCCGAACAACGGTAATTCACTTCATATTATATTATATTATATTATATTATATTATATTATATTATATTATATTATATTATATTATATTATATTATATTATATTATATTATATTATATTATATTATATTATATTATATTACTAGCTGATGTACCCGTGCTTCGGTAAGGAATTCTACATTGCACACAGAATTCTAGGTTAGGTAGTGTACACGCTGTGAGCAAGATTGTATTAAATTGCATAGCTCTTAATATTACCCTAGAAACGCCACGGGAAAGTCACCAAGCGTCTTTTCTCTTATGAAGACTGGGTTAGGGAATTTTCATTGTAATGTTAGGCCCACTTTCCTACCATCAGTCGCAATCGGGTTGGGGAATTTTCATTATAATGGCAGACACTCACTTTCCACCTGCCCTTTTACATTCTGAGAAAGCCTGTCTTAGGGGTTTTCCCAACTGAAATGAACATAGGTCATTACAAAGACGACCGGGCGAGTTGGCCGTGCGCGTAGAGGCGCGCGGCTGTGAGCTTGCATCCGGGAGATAGTAGGTTCGAATCCCACTATCGGCAGCCCTGAAAATGGTTTTCCGTGGTTTCCCATTTTCACACCAGGCAAATGCTGGGGCTGTACCTTAATTAAGGCCACGGCCGCTTCCTTCCAACTCCTAGGCCTTTCCCATCCCATCGTCGCCATAAGACCTATCTGTGTCGGTGCGACGTAAAGCCCCTAGCAAAAAAAAAATACAAAGACGTCAGTAGGAATGGCACTATTAAAATTAATGCTTTCATATGAAATACTCGATCAAATGAAAAACCACACATTTTCGCACCTTTAACGAACAGTACTACACTGCCGATCTAACAGTCCAAATTTCCAGAGCTGGAATGACCAAGCCGCTAGGAGTACCCGACGAGTCAGAAAATCTCAATTCACTACACTGGCGGCGGAAAAGTCCTTCTGATTTGGAGGCAAATTTTCCTCCAAGCCAGAGGAGAAACCCCCTCTTCACTGCTAATTTGGCTACTACTTTTTTTTTTTTTTTTTTTTTTTTTTGCTAGTTGCATTACGTCGCCCCGACACAGATAGGTCTTATGGCGACGATGGGACAGGGAAGAGGTGGGAGTGTGCAGGAAGCGGTCGTGGCCTTCATTAAGGTACAGCCCCAGCATTTGCCTGGTGTGAAGATGGGAAACCACGGAAAACCATCTTCAGGGCTGCCGACTGTGGGGTTCGAACCCACTATCTCCCGAATACTGGTTACTGGCCGCACTTAAGCGACTGCAGCTATCGAGCTCGGTAATTTGGCTACTACTAAGTGAGCCTCTGCCTTAAGTGTGTACATTGCTCATTCGAAACAGCGCGTCAGAGTAGGGATCGAATAGCCGGAATACTATGATGAACCAGTGTGTTACGTACCAGCAGTATCAGAAAATGCATGAACCAGAGGAATGGCATGCTAAAGAAGAAAATTTTCTAACTCCCGAGGTATTTCCCGCCAATATTAAATCAAGGTGTTGTACTCGGTACGCAGTAGTAATCCCATCTATCGGAGCTGAGTTGCAGCATAAGAGACAAAGAACATCACAACAAAGAATGGTCAATGTAACGTTATTGTTGATCTATATTATGCACTTTCGATATTGTAGGCCTTCACATTTAGATTTCTTCCGACTCTGAAATACCACTCTTATCACAGTCGGTACTGTAAAACTCAATTAAAAAAATATAAATGATCGGAAATTTTAATCTCTATAACTTTTGTTATGTAGTACTTTTCAATAGGACCAATAAGATAGGTACATACTTTTTAGGCACCTTCCCCTAAACTACAATTGCATCCAGGGTGAATAAAATTGTTTACAGCTTAGACTGTGGGGGCTGCCTGGCCGAGGCGGTAGAGGCGTGCTCGGTTCGCCCGGAAGGACGTGGGTTCGAATCCCCGTCAGGATGTCGTAAAATTTAAGAAACGAGATTTCCAATTTCGGAGGTGCGTATGGTCCTGAGGTTCACTCAGCCTACACAAAGAATGACCACCAGGTTAATTCCTGGGGGCAAAGGCGGCCGGGCGTATAGCTAACCACTCTACCCCATCACGTGCCGAGGTCAACAATGGTGGAAGCCTTTACCTTCTACTCCTCCAAGGGCCTTCACGGCCTGTACGGAGGTGACTTCGCTTTGCTTTAGACTGTAGTTTCTTATTTCCCGACTCTATGTACCGATTTTTATTAAATTCTGTTAAACCATTTTCTCGTGGCCCGGCGTTGATATGGACTTAACAACAAAAATACAAATTCATGAATATCCGTTATCATAGCCGGTGCGGTAAACATGTATAAGACATAAATTATCGAAAATTTAATTCTGCATGACTTAGTTATGTAGTATTATTCGATAGGATCACTAATAATATAAATATTTGAGAAAACTTTTAGGCCATCCCTAAACTACCATTTCACTCAGCGTGAATTAAATAATTTATAGCCTAGATTATTGTGGCTCATTCCCCGACTTTACATACCTATTTACATTAAATTGTCTTCAGCCGTTACATACATACATACATACATACATACATACATACATACATACATACATACATACATACATACATACATACAGACAGACAGTTAGACAGACAGACATTACGGAAGAGTAAAATGTGCATTTCCTTGTTACTGTGGGCATGACCGGTACAGAAATACCAATTTTTTCAAATTCTGAGCAATGTACAGACAAAATCGCTGTTTTAATACATAGATATTATATTGTTATCCAGCCCTGTGTTCGTTCTCCGGCCAGTTTCATGGATTTTGTTTCTGTATTGAGGATTAGAACGGGGCTCATTTGATGCGAGATTTTCTCAAGCTACTAGTTACAGAAAGAGAAGATGACGGTACTGACTTCGAATATATAGACGAACAGGGGTTGCCATGGTTAGCTTGACGTCGGGAAATTGATGTTGCTAATTCCAGATAGCCCTCAATCCATAAATATGTCCATGTTAGAACAAAGGAATGAACTTAATTTTCACCACAGAAGCAAAAGTTCGGGCGATATGAAATCAGCGAACCATGTTCATTTGAAGCGATGCCTACGAAGTTCCTATGTCCAGTTATGAGCGAGAACTGTGGCTGGACATACAGTCTGTGTAGATGGGAATACTCAGTGAAAGGCTGACACTGATCTGTTGTGCGCGGATCGTTAAGAGACCACCAAATATGGCGTGGAGGTGAAATCATCGTTGCGATCAAACACATCTCTCTCTCTCTCTCTCTCTACCTCTATCTCTCGCTCTCTTTCTCCGACTTCCATAATAATTGGTCTTGGTCTTAGTCAATGACCCGCTGGTCCATGAATAACTAGCTAAGGAGAAGTGTAATTACTTTTTCTCTCTTCAAATTTGTATATAGAACCTGTATTAAAAAGTTAGTTATACATTATTATTGGGATTGGTCGCATAGGTCATTTTATTAGGAATTTGCCTCTTTCTCTTCAGGATCTAATCCCAGATCAGTCACCTAGCATTCAAGAGTATTTAAACATTGAAGAATCGTATCTAGATAGTTATTCTTACAATAAATTAACAGCACCCCTGAAGACGGATAGCAGGTAAAATTTCTTGTTCCTATTACTCTTTATTCTTACTTCAATCTTGGCTAGCTGTAGATCACGTGAAGGAACATCGTGATTTTCTTCCTCTCCTTGCCTTCCTGTCTTTCCCGTTTATCTTCATTCTTTCACTATGTTCCCTCCTTCTTTCCTCCGTCCTGACGTTTTTCCTCTGCTTCTTCTCTTTCTTCTGGAACCTCACAAACTCCTTAATGCTTTCTCTAAAATGGCTCTATCTTATATTTCTTGTAACACTCAGCTCAGCTATATTCTGTTTAACCTCGATGAAGCATCCTGTTTGATTACACTCGGTACAATTTTTCGGGATTTGCATTAAAGTGGGTTTATTTAGATCATTGTTTAGAGCTTTTTACGAATATGATATCAGATTTCCTGTAACACCTATTGTTTTATGTAATTGCGTAATTTTTCTTTGTTAACATTCGTGGATAACAACGTACACTGATCGATAAAATATGCACATTAGAGTAATGAAAAATGGCCAATTGTGATAAAATAGGTATCTTGTGATGTCTATGTTCACATGGAAACACTGAAACTGTTTTAGTTTAGTTTTGGAATGTGCTTTAGATAGTTAATACATATATTTACAAGTGCAAGTCAGTCTACAGGTGGGAGTATCACCTCTCCCCCTGCTATGCAAGCGTGATAGGTTTGTGGATGGTATGATGATAAACGGGGCGAGAAATAATTTTGAAAGTTTCATGAAGAGGAAAAATCCTCTCAGTTTTAGTTGCGGTGCTGAAGGAGCAGAGCAATTCATGGGGAGCACTGAATGTACTTAGGTGTTAATGTAAGGAAATATATTAATTGGGGTAATTACATAAATAGGGTTGTATATCTGACTAAGGATCTCTTCTATGTTCATGAGGGTATTTACAAGTTGCAGTAATGTTGTAAAGGACAGATTGTATGTGTCTCTGATAAGATTCCAAATAGAGCATGGTTCTAGTGATGGGACCCTCACCAGGATTACTGGATTCGGAAACTGGAAAAAGATCCAAACGGATGCTACACGACTTGTTCTGGGTGATTTCCGACAAACGAGTAGTGGTACAAAAATGTTGCAAACTTTGGGCTGGGAAAACCGTTTAATAAGGAGACGAGATGTTCGCGTATGTGGTATGTTTCGAGCTGTCAATGGTGAGATGGCGTGGAATAAGTAGAATAAGCTTGAAGGGAGCTTTTTGAAATTAGTAAATATAAAAAAAATGGAGATAAATTTTGAATTACAGTCAATCAATCAATCAATCAATCAATCAATCAATCAATCAATCAATCAATCAATCAATCAATCAATCAATCAATCAATCAATCAATCAATCAATCAATCAATCAATCAATCAATCAATCAATCAATCAATCAATCAATCAATCATTCAATCAATCAATCATTCAATCAATCAATCAATCATTCAATCAATCAATCAATCAATCAATCAATCAATCAATCAATCAATCAATCAATCAATCAATCAATCAATCAATCAATCAATCAATCCTCACATGCTTCTACAAGTGGCACATTCCCTATCAGTTGTTTGCCAAGTCCTTTCTTTAAATCGTATCAAATGATCTGAAAATTTATCAACCATCTCCTTTCCTATATTAATCCTATCCAGAATTCCTCTTCCTACAAACTAATAATTGCTCGAAATTTTCTTGAATTCCTCATAACTTTCTTACCGTTAGAAATTCCGTCCAAGCCTATTTTTCCACTAACGCCATCGCACGCGATCTATCCACTGACAGTCTGGAACATACCGCTTGGTCGAGAAGCTCGTCTCCCAACTCCCAAGTCTTCTCAGCCCAAAGATTGTAACCTTTTCGTAACTCTTTTGTTGGAAATCATCCAGAAAAAGTTCGTGGCTTTACTTTGCTCCTATTCCCCTTCTCGAATCAGGTAATTCTACTGAGCATCCCATATATTGGAACAGTACTCTAAATGGGATCTTTCTATTGTCTCTCCTTTATATCGTTACTGCAATCTGTAAATACCGTCATAACAACATGAAGAATTATGACACATTTTACGATAATGTTATTGCCTTTAAGTCCCCCTAACAACTTTTACGGTTTTCGGAGAAGCCGAGGTGCCAGAATTTAGTCCCGCATGAGTGTATTTAACCCTCGTTTACAATGTGATTGCTCCAAGTAGCTTAAAATTGAAAGCAGGATTTCAGTTCTGTTTCCGTTCGCTTAGCTGAAACAATTTGGACATGTAACGATGAGAAGACCACAAAATATGGAGAAGTGGATACATCAAGGAGAAACCAAGGGACATAGACCATGAGGAAGAAGTACAGGTGGAGGAACAATGCATGATCTAATAAAAATATTAATGACGAGGTTTCATGAAGAAAAATGATCTAGTTCGAACCCCACTGTCGGCAGCCCTGAAAATGGTTTTCCGTGGTTTCCCATTTTCGCACCAGGCAAATGCCGGGGCTGTACCTTAATTAAGGCCACGGCCGCTTCCTTCCCACTCCTAGCCCTTTCCTGTCCCATCGTCGCCGTAGGACCCATCTCTGTCGGTGCGACGTAAAACAACTAGCAAAAAAAGAAGATCTATGATACCATAATAACAACCACAGCAGGTAAGGATAGAAGAGGGAGATACTCCAAGGAAGATATTTCCTTATACTGACGCTTAAGTAGTTTTATTCCATCTGCACAGATATTAAAACTGAGAAGACATTTCCTTTTGGATAAACAACCTGATATTTTTACCCCTTTACGCTTGTGTTCTATTCATCACCCTTAATTTTTCTCAATGCGTGAAATTATATATAAATAAAATGGATGTATGCACGTAAATTTAACATCTCCTCGTAAAGCACTGGAGCAGTCCCGACTGTTATGACTTACCACCTGGAGACGAGCACTGTGGGGGTGAGCCGAGGGTGCTAGTGGGATGGGGTGAGATATAAAAATTATCAAAAATAGTTTAGAATTCACAGTTTTCGGAGTCACTGAGATAAATAGTGATATTCCACATGTCGTTCAAGTCGAAGTACAGCACCGCAGGAATGGGGAGTAACAAGGAGTAAGAAGGAAAATATCCAAAATACCAGAGTTTACAGATCTACTGTATGTACATGAGTATGTAATATCTGAAAAGAATGCGGAGGGTGAAAGACACTGTAGCGAATTGCGATGGGGGTGAGGTGAAATATATAATCATTCGAAAAAATTCGGAAACGACATATACTGGTGTCGAAAACATAGTTATAGGGGTCGCTAGGCTTATTGATAACAGTCCCAATGACAGCTGAAATCGTGTAGAGTACATCATACCTGTACTAAATACATTCAGTTATCATTTAATTGTATTATTTGTTTGAAAGGACCACGTATTTTCCAGAAAATCTGGGCAGTCACAAGGATAAAGTTTAACGCGACACAAAATCAATTAAAATAGAACATACAATCACATAACAATAAATCTAAACCTACAAATAATTCATAAAATATCAATCAACGCTGCAATAAAGAAATCTACAGAAAATCACTTGACACATGATTAGCAGGTAATACAAATCCCAGTAACTACACGGTTAAATGAGGTATTAATTTGTAACTCCGTTTAGTTCTTAATTTCTTATGTTGCATGTCAGTAATGTTTGTAATGCTACACTCAAAATAATTACAAATTTAATAATTCAAAATCACCATGGAATAGATTATAATCACTGAAATCCTGAGGGTATCCTCGATCGTTCTCTAAAAGACGCGAGACAGCTGACGAACCTTGTGTCCATCTCTGCTGAGAAGAATTTCCACACGGAATTCAATTTTCGTAAAGGCATTGGAGCACGCTCGCCAAGAGACTGCCCATTTAGTCTATCTTCTTCTTGTTTCCTCTCCGCCAACTTATCATCCCTTCCCACATCCATTCTCTCACGCATTCATCAACCTCCCCAGACTGCACGCTCCATCCGCACGCAGTCCATCAGTGCACTTCCGAGGGGATATTAATGGTACACACACACTTCCTGGAGATAAATTTAGTAACGCTGTGGTTTTAACCACTTCAATTGGCATAGATTTGCAATAATTAGACTCCGCATTTTTAGGCAGTAATACGTCACAATGTAAACTAATGTGGTTGTTAGGAGGTGTGGTCTAGGCCGCATTTCTGTAATGTAGCAAGAGTAACATACATAGTAGGAGTTCTGATGGGCCGTACCTCTGAAATTAATGCAATGCTCATAAGCCAAAACATAAGCGTTATGTAGGATTGACTATACATGTTACGTGCTTCATGTATGTATACTGTCTAAAAATTCGTACTGTAGTAATAATGATCGAGCGCCGGATATGTTTCTCTGAAGTAAAAACATTATTCAAGTGGCCTGTCCGACTCAATAGCTGAACGGTCAGCATCTTGTCTTTTGATCCTGCGGGCCCCAAGTTCCATTCGCTGCCTGGTGGAGGGATTACAATTTCAAACCGGCTAATCCCATTGTTGGGAATATTGGAGTTTGTGATCTCTTCGACATGTCTGCATGTCGTCATACACCCGATATAACTCTATCCTCTAACATATCAGCATACAGTTTCCCATAAATGACTACTGCTACCACAATAGCCGGAGTGTCTGCATTGCAAGGGCCACATGAAGTTATTATTATTGTCATTGTTTTTATGATGATTATTATTATTATTACTATTATTATTATTATTATTACTATTATTCCTCTTTTCACACAACTGTGAGGTCCTGGATGCGAACTGTGGCGCGCATTTGGATTTGGCCTGCTTTAGTACCGGATGCCCTTCCTGACGCCTACCCTATGTAGAGGGATGTAATTACTATAGCGTATTTCTCTTGTGGTTGGTAGTGCAGTGTGTTATCTGAACATGAAGAGCAGAGTGTTGGGACAAACATAAAATACCCAGTCCCCGAGCCGGAAGAATTATTCAGACGCTTAAAATCCCCAACCCGGCAGCTAATCGAACCCGGGAACCTTCGAACCAAATGTCACAACCCTGACGGTTCGGCCAAGGAGTCAGATTATTATTATTATTATTATTATTATTATTATTATTATTATTATTATTATTATTATTATTATGGAGTTTCCGTGTTTCACAGAGGAATAGGAAGCGCGTATGTTGAATGGTTGGACAATTAATTACTTAGAGCAGCATTTAAAATAACAAGTTTGGAAATTTTATTCCTTTCTCAAAATTGAGAGATTGAAAATCTGAATGAATAACAAAACAATTGAACAGGTTAATAATGAGCTCGTCAGCTCGAACAATATCTGGGTCTCAGAAGTCCCACAATCAGCTACAAAATCTTGAGATATTTATCAAGCCGTTAAATTATATAGAGAAGAACATTCCTGCTGCGTACAGGCACGATAATTTGCAAGAGCAAGATATGCTCCGATTTGCTTTACGTCGCACCGACCCAGATATGTCTTATGGCGACGATGGGATAGGAAAGGCCTAGGAGTGGGAAGGAAGCGGCCGTGGCCTTCATTAAGGTATAGCCACAGCATTTGCCTGGTGTAGAAATGGGAAACCACGGAAAACCATATTCAGGGTAGCCGACAGTGGAGTTCGAATCCACTGTCTCCCGTATGGAAGCTCGCAACTGCGCGCCCCTAACCGCACGGCCAACTCGCTCGGTAAGGGTATTACTCGAAAGCAAGGCAAACCCATGGTATTTCTCACGTAATGGGACTAATCACGGACGCCGGTATTCCCGTGGTGTTCCTCAAATGATGGAACTAATTACAGGCCACGTATACCCATGGTGTTGCTCACATAGGGGTACTAATCATAGGCAATATAAACCCAGGTTGCATCACACATAATGGCATTACTTTCAGGCAACGTAGATCCATGGTGTTTCCCATAAAGTTGTACAACTCACAGGCAACGCAGACCCATTCTGAACACAGTGGAACCGACCGGTGGAATAAACACGGTGGTAATTATCACAAGCAACGCCCTGACCCGTAGTGTTCCTCACATAATGGTACTATTCCTATCTAACGTGTACCCATACTTTTCCTCGCAAGGTGGTACTAGTCACAATGACGTAGACGCATTGTGTTCCGCACGTAATGGTACTAATCACTAGTGGAGATGGTGATGCTCGTTTAAAGTGGTCTAAAGTGTCCCCTAATGGTACGAGATGGAACGAAATGACATGATAATTAAAACTGTAATGTTTCCACTAAGTTCAATTTGAAACAAATGATGATGATAATGAAATTATTATTAAATTAAAATAATCAGTAGATCTAATCCGCAATGACTTATTATCCGATAAAAAATATAGATTACAATGGAATAAAGCACTGCCTTGAAGTATGGTGATGTATTCCGTTCAGTTCCAAGTTAAAAAAACATTAAAATAAACAAACACAAATGAAATTGAGACAATGCAATAAAAGCATAGTTAACACTAAAATAGAAAATGCAGGACAAAACAAACCACTATAGGTCATAAAACGGATAACGAGGTCTGCTGACAATTCGTCATCTCGTAGGATGAGGGAGATGGTACCCGGAAGTTTTAGACTACGGAGCAAATCGGCCTTGTACACGCACTTCGTAAGGATGTGTACTACGGTAAGATGACCGCCGCAAGTTCACACGGAGGGCGGGCGCGAGTTGGGCGGCCTTCGACCTTCAGTAAGTAGGAATGCATTGCTAGGCCGTGACCAATCCGAAGACGACATAATACCATTGTTTCCCTCCTAGAACTCCTAAAGAAAGTCACTAATCACAAGTAATCTCTTGATTCTAATGTCATCATTCCTTCCTCACCCGGTTTATCCGCCTCTTACGACAAGCAGGGAGTACATGGGTCTACTCTTCGTCTGGTCCTCCATCCACAGAGTGTAGAGAGAGAAAGAGAGAGAGAGAGAGAAGGATTCGACACTTCGAAAAATGAAGTACTGGACAAATTAAGTCAAGGGCCACGAAGGGAGTGAAATTGAAAGTGAATGCACTAATACCGTCGGGGTCGGAAAAGAACAATATTTAACCAAGGGAGGTCGGACAGCATACATGAAATTGAGGAGCCTGGCACAAGTAAGTGGAAGCAATGTCAGGACTCATCTAAGGACCCCTTTGTCACCAACTCACACTCGCATGTTGAAAGCCCCTGAAGTACCTATTAGTCGCCTCTTACGACAGTCAATCAATCAATCAATCAATCAGTCAATACTGATCTGCATTTAGGGCAGTCGCCCAGGTGGCAGATTCCCTATCTGTTGCTTTCCTAGACTTTTCCTAAATGATTTCAAAGAAATTGGAAATTTATTGAACATCTCCCTTGGTAAGTTATTCCAATCCCTAACTCCCCTTCCTATAAATGAATATTTGCCCCAGTTTGTCCTCTTGAATTCCAACTTTATCTTCATATTGTGATCTTTCCTACTTTTGTAAACGCCATTCAAACGTATTCGTCTACTAATGTCATTCCACGCCATCTTTCCGCTGACAGCTCGGAACATACCACTTAGTCGAGCAGCTCTTCTTCTTTCTCTCAATTCTTCCCAACCTAAACATTGCAACATTTTTGTAACGCTACTCTTTTGTCGGAAATCACCCAGAACAAATCGAGCTGCTTTTCTTTGGATTTTTTCCAGTTCTTGAATCAGGTAATCCTGGTGAGGGTCCCATACACTGGAACCATACTCTAGTCGGGGTCTTACCAGAGACTTATATGCACTCTCCTTTACATCCTTACTACAACCCCTAAACACCCTCATAACCATGTGCAGAGATCTGTACCCTTTATTTACAATCTCATTTATGTGATTACCCCAATGAAGATCTATCCTTATATTAACACCTCGATACTTACAATGATCCCCAAAAGGAACTTTCACCCCATCAACGCAGTAATTAAAACTGAGAGGACTTTTCCTATTTGTGAAACTCACAACCTGACTTTTAACCCCGTTTATCATCATACCAATGCCTGCTGTCCATCTCACAACATTTTCGAGGTCACGTTGCAGTTGCTCACAATCTTGTAACTTATTTATCACTCTATAGAGAATATCATCATCCGCAAAAAACCTTACCTCCGATTCCACTCCTTTACTCATATCATTTACATATATAAGAAAACATAAAGGTCCAATAATACTGCCTTGAGGAATTCCTCTCTTAATTATTACAGGGTCAGATAAAGCTTTGCGTACTCTAATTCTCTGAGATCTATTTTCTAGAAATATAGCAATCCATTCAGTCACTCTTTTGTCTAGTCCAATTGCACTCATTTTTGCCAGTAGTCTCCCATGATCCACCCTATCAAATGCTTTAGACAGGTCAATCGCGATACAGTCCATTTGACCTCCAGAATCCAAGATATCTGCTATATCTTGCTGGAATCCTACAAGTTGAGCTTCAGTGGAATAACCCTTCCTAAAACCGAATTGCCTTCTATCGAACCAGTTATTAATTTCACAAACATGTCTAATATAATCAGAAAGAATGCCTTCCCAAAGCTTACATACAATGCATGTCAAACTTACTGGCCTGTAATTTTCAGCTTTATGTCTATCACCCTTTCCTTTATACACCGGGGCTACAATAGCAACTCTCCATTCATCTGGTATAGCTCCTCCGACCAAACAATAATCAAATAAGTACTTCAGATATGGTACTATATCCCAACCCATTGTCTTTAGTATATCCCCAGAAATCTGATCAATTCCAGCCGCTTTTCTAGTTTTCAACTTTTGTATCTTATTGTAAATGTCATTGTTATCATACGTAAATTTTATTACTTCTTTGGCCTTAGTCTCCTCCTCTATCTCGACGTCATCCTTTTTTTTTTGCTAGGGGCTTTACGTCGCACCGACACAGATAGGTCTTATGGCGACGATGGGATAGGAAAGGCCTAGGAGTTGGAAGGAAGCGGCCGTGGCCTTAATTAAGGTACAGCCCCAGCATTTGCCTGGTGTGAAAATGGGAAACCACGGAAAACCATTTTCAGGGCTGCCGATAGTGGGATTCGAACCTACTATCTCCCGGATGCAAGCTCACAGCCGCGCGCCTCTACACGCACGGCCAACTCGCCCGGTGACGTCATCCTTGTAACCAACAATCTTTACATACTGCTGACTGAATACTTCTGCCTTTTTGAAGATCCTCACGTACACACTCCCCTTGTTCATTAATTATTCCTGGAATGTCCTTCTTGGAACCTGTTTCTGCCTTAAAATACCTATACATACACTTCCATTTTTCACTAAAATTCGTATGACTGCAAATTTGCTTGCCATCATGTTATCCTTAGCTGCCTTCTTTGCTAGATTCAATTTTCTAGGGGATACTGTGGGTGTTTTCTTCATCTGCGTCCCCCACCCACAGGGGGTATTTTCAAAGATTGGTAACCTTTCAAAATAGGCCTTCAATAAGTTTTAAAAGAATAAAAGTGAATTATGAAAAGAGAATTATTGAATTTTACGTTATTTCGTGACCTTCATGTTTGAAATTAGATTTTATAATCAGCTGTGAACTTGTTTGAGCATGCTTCATCTCATCCTTCGTTAGTTTAATTGTTCGTATCGCGTGTGACAGCTGCATTCTGGGGATACGAGAAGTCAGATAAAGAACTACTCAATAAAGCCAAATTTACCCTGGCGATGTCAGGAAAGTTTAATAACTCTCCAGTGCTTGCAATTGGAGCTGTCGCCGAGAGAGAGCAGCCCGCATCTCCTGGGAAATATCGGCCGGGCCACTCCGCCATGAGGATTTGGCGAGAATAGCTTCTTTTTTTTGTTCAGCTGCTGCAAGCTAGAGAGATATTCCTTCTTGCAGTTGTACCTAGCGTTGTTTACCTGCAGATTATACGAAAAGCGGATTACACCATCGTAAACATGTATAATATTATACTCGTAAGTTGACAGTGAAGTAGCATTTAACACATGGCGAGGTCGCTTCTGATCCTTCCTGCTGCCTTTATTCACCTCTTCTTACTAATCTTTATTTTCGTTCTTCATCTCTCTTCTCTTATTCATCACCTTTTCCTTTGCCCCTCATTTATAACTTTTCTTCCCTTCCCGCTCTTTCTAGTTCGTAATAATTTTTATCTCTTTCTCCCCTTTACGCTTTCTCCTACTCGTTCTCTTCCTCTTTGCTTAAAGTTCTTCCTTCTTCAATTCTTACCCTCCTCCTACTTCTCCCTCTACTTCACACTTTCCTCTTTACTTACTTCCTATACTTCATCATGTCCTCCTTCTCCTTACTTTCCTTCCTTCTATTCCTTCTATTCCTTCACATCTTCCACATTTTTATCCTCCCTCTTCTAATCCCCTTTAATTAATATTTCTCATAATTCGAATATTTCATCTGCTACAGCTCTTCCTCCTTCTCCCTCATCTTCCCATTAATTTATCCTTCTTGTCTTTCACGCTTTATCCTTCATCTTCTAACCAAATTCATCCTTCTTGTCATTGAAATCTTTTATTCCTCTTGCTTAATTTTTGTTCTAGTCCTTCACATCTTTCTCCTCTACCATTTTACTTTTTCCTCCGTTTTACTTATCCTTTTTGTCCTTCAGATCTTTCTGCTCTACCTTCTTCTCCTCCTTGTTTTCTTTAATTTTTCCTTCCTGTCCCTCATACCTTTGTCCAACTCCACCTCCACCTCCTCCTTTTCCTTCTTCCCTTTAATTTATCCTTCTCGTCCTTCACATCTTTCTCCTCCGCGTTCTTGTTTTTATTCTCATTATTAATCTTTTCTCTCTCGTTATTAACATTTTTCTTCTCCACCCCTTCTTATTATTCCCATTTTATCCTTCTCGTCCTTCCCGTGTTTTCCTACACATATTTTCTTCTTCCCTTTAGTTTATCTGCCTTGTCCTTCACGTCTTTCTCCTCCACCTTATTCCTATTCTCCTTCCCATTAATATATCCTTCTTGTACTTGACATCTTTCTCCTCCACATTTTTCTAATTCTTCCCTATAATTCGTCCTTCTCGTCTTTAAAATCTTTCTCCTGACATTCCGTTTTTTCTTCTTCCTCTAATTTAACTTTCTAAAAAAAGGGAAAATGAACTATGATTATGAACTTAAAACACTCAGTGGATTCGAAATGCCATACCCCACCTTCTCAGAAGCTGTTTTAAAGCAAAATTATATATACTGACCAAGGGGCTGTTTCCAAAGCACAATCCTGAATCGATAATGATGTCTAAAGGGATCCGAAATCCAGGTCAACGGCCCGTGATAATGGTACTTATCGTTAGGAATGGAGAAACATATTATTTCTATTACAGCGGTATTACTCATGAGTTACGTAGACTTACGGTGTTCCACACTCATAGATAATGTATTACGCACAGGTAACGCAAACCCATGGTGCTTCTCAAATCACGGCGCCACTCATAGGCAACGCAAACCCATGGTGTTCCTCACATATTAGGTACCAATCACATGGACTCGTACAAGCACGTGGTGTTCCTCTCATAATGGGTACTAATCACAGCCAACTCAGACCCAAGGTATCACTCATATAGTGGTACTAATCACAGGCAACGCCCAGACTCGCGGTGTTTCTCACAATGGGTCCAATCATAGGCAACGTAAGCCCGTGGTGTTCGGCATATAGTGGTACAAATCACGGGTACTCTAAAACCCATACAGATTCACCCCCTGTTGCTACTAACCGCAAACATATTGTGTACCTAACATAGTGGTACTACTTGCAAGTAAAGGCGACGTGTGGTGTTCCTCTCGTGACGGTACTAATTACAAATAGTCTCATGGTTCAAATTCAGTCACCCCTTGCTCGCCCCTTTTAGTCGCCTCTTACGTTTGGCAGGGGATACTGTGGGTTTGTTTTTCGTCTGCGTCCCCCACCCACAGGGGTCCCTTTACTTTGTAGTACTTTCTGAACTTACCAAGAGACCTTCCTTGTTGATCACACTATTTGGATATATGTACGAGCAATAGCAAGGCTGGCTGTGCTTGTAACCTGCTGAATGGCCTCTGGACGCCCGGCTCTATTGCTGTCCTTGTACTTCTGTTCCATTAGTTCTTGAACCCTTGTACTGTTTTAGCATAATTCCTCAATTTCTACCTGGCTAAACTGACGATGGTCACTCGATGTTACGCAAATTTTCCACTACAATAGTTTACACACTCAAGACACTCCAAACTTCTTCTTAAATATCACTATTCGTCTGGGGAAGCAGATTGATTTAGTCAAAATAATACAATC
Organism: Anabrus simplex; assembly: GCF_040414725.1. NCBI lineage: Eukaryota > Metazoa > Arthropoda > Insecta > Orthoptera > Tettigoniidae > Anabrus > Anabrus simplex. The sequence continues at coordinate 209,914,868 of NC_090268.1, read as the reverse complement.
AGTTGTATCTAAATGTGACACCACGAATAATTACAGTGACTTCTAGAATTTCACTACTGTAGTAATGTCCTAGTTCGTGAACCACGAACAACGGTTGAGTGGCCTAGTATGTGGTACTTAGTGTTGGGATACATGTTCTGTGTCATGGCCCTCATTGTGCTCAGCTGACCAGGACTATACAATCCAGCGGTAGTCCCCAACACGTTAGAGAAGAGATTCTCGCTGCGACTAACAAGTTTAATTTCCCGATTCTCAGGATTGTCACCGAGAATTCAGAGCGTTGTAAGCAAGCCTCGGACCTATGGGAGTAACGAAGTATCACTTCCATTTGACAGGCGATGAACTGCTTGGAAACAATCTGGCGGACAAAATGGAATTCGATGAGAAGCTATTATGAAACTAACCGAGACCACAGAGTTTGTTACAAATAGAGGGTTACCGCGGAGTTATTAAATTCATAAAGGCTTGCAGGCTGAATGCTGAAATACATTACAGTCTATAATATAAAAATAATTTCATGTGGCTATTTCTAGCCGAGTGCAGCTCTTGTAATGCAGACGCTGCGATGAGGGTGGGCGGTATCTGCAATGTTCAGGTAACTCCGTGTTGTTGTGGTGGAGGATAGTGTTATGTGTGGTGTGTGATATGCAGGGATGTTAGGGAAAGCACAAATATCCAGCCCCCTGGCCACTGGAATTAACCAATGAAGGTTAAAATCCCCGACCTGGCAGGGAATCGAACCCGGGTCCCTATGAACCGAAGGACAGTACGCTGACCATTCAGCCAACAAGTCGCACACAGTCAATAATGAAGATGTATATATGTACTTGGTGGGGACGTAAGTCCATTCAATATCCAAACAGAAATAATGCTTATTCAGCCTGGGGAGGCCACAACCCGCTCTACAGCAGCGATAACTCGGGTGTCCTTGCACTGGAATATGTATGAGTTAAGTCGGCAACTTGTACGTCCACACCTTAAGTGGCTATGCATACCTTCCAGGCGTTCTAAATGGCGGTACGAACGGACTTTTGTCCCCAACAGATATGTATGTTAACCACCCCCCATTTTCCAATTTATGCGTGACAACTCTCTCACCTGACACAACATGAGCGGAAGGTTTCCCTCATGTTGATACATAAAGCAACTAAATCTATCACTAACTCGTATGAATGATTTTAACTCCTATCATATTTAGTTACGCCAATTTTTACAGCTTGCTCTTAAAAATCCATTGTACTCGTATTACAGCCCAGAAGAGCCTTGGCCTACCAAGCGAACGCTGCATAGCCCAAAGGCCTACAGATTAAAATGACACGTAGTCGGTTCGATGCATCCTCTCGACCTTCTTGGCTTTCAAGATGGGGACGCTATCTCACCGTCAGACAGCTCCTCAGTTTTTCTTACGTAGGCAGAGTGAACCTTGAACCAGCCCTCAGATCCACATTTAAGGAAACTGATCTGGCAAGAAATCGAAGGTGGTGGTAGTGGTGATAGTGATTACTGATTTAAGAGAAAGTACAGCTGGTCAACCATTCTCTATGAACACTAATCAGACGGAAGAATTTGGCAGTAGGCTGTCACTATTGTAACGGCCGCAGGGTTCTGAGGGTTTCGTAGATTTAATTAGTAGGAAGTATCTAATAATAGAAGATGCAAGTGACGTCAATCTTTTCTTTCCATTATTAATATGTTGTTCTGTGCAACTGACTACGATGTGTTCACAACGACAGCTAACCTTCAAACCAACAAAGTACCAACTTATAACATAGTATGCCTTACTTTGTAGCGGTATTTCATGAAAATCACCTTTCATGTTTTCAACAGTTTTTGTAATAGGTAATATCCTCCTTTAGCAGTCAATTGAAACATTGAACCTCGGCGATATACGCGTTCTTTGCAAACTCTAAAAGCGTCTTAATTTCTTCCCCTCCATGTACCCATTGCAGAGCAACGTAAGTCTACGTTAAAATTGAGGAGATCGGATACTTTGAAAAAGTGACGGTTTTGGCAAAAGAATGAGAAGGACCATGGAGGGCGTGCAAACAAAGAATCCCTAGGCTTTGAAATCCCAACACTGTGGGGTTCAGAAAAGTACAAGAATTAACCAAGGCAGATCGGATAGGACAGATGGAAGTGAGTAGCAGCTATGTCCGACCCTGGTCACCAACCCACAAGTTGAGAGCCCCTGGGGCGCCATTGTAATTACCTCTTACGACAGCAGGGTGTACAGTGGAAGTTATTCTAGTGCTCCCACCATGTCTTCTACTCTTAAATAAACTGGGTTCAAACTCGAACATAAAGCACAAAGTCTTGGCTTGTCAATAGGCACAGCCTTGCTCGCTATCCTTCAATCAATAATTCCTTAATGTGTCCTTGTTTGTCGAGAGTTCCATTTAATGCCGTCATTTCTTCCGCAGTTAATCTTACATAAAATTAAAGATTATAATGAATTCAAAGTCGGCACGCTGGATGTAATAGCATTCCTTAATTGAAGTTCTATATAATCTCACTGCTCCTCGAGCTTTGTACGGCGTTTCACTGCTAAATACTCACACAACAACTCTGCATTTAAGTTGGGTGTACTCATTAGAGCTTTGGACGAATATGTGAGTGTATAGGTGAGGATTCAGGGAAGGCAGGCGTATTTATTCGGCAGTCAGTCAAGATATTTGGATATACAGATAATATCCACGTAGAGGAAGTAACTAATATTGGTGAAGTACTGAAATTTTCCATTCATAAAAATCACATATACAATATGATAAAAAATTGAAAGCTACAAGAGGAGCTAGGATTGATAAGATTTCTGGAATATATTAAAAGCAATGGTTTGAGATATAGTGCCATATCTTGAAAGGGTATTTGATTACTGTTTGCATGAAGGAGCTATACGAAGTGAATGGAGAGTTGCAATTGAAAACCCAATATACAAAGGAAAGTTCGAATTGCCAACAATCAAACCTGACTTTCCCTTATTCCTTCTCTTTCTTCCGCTTATTTCCGTTTCTAAACAGTCCAACAGTTCCTCTTACTCACAGCCCTCGTTACTTTATTATCCCTTTTTCTTCCTAACATTAACTACCACCTCCGTTCTCTCATATATGCAATCCTCTCCAAATATATACAAATCTTCTTTTCATCATACAATCTTCCGAACTCCTCTTATTGTCATAAATTTTTATATAACCTAGCAGTTTCGTCTACCTCCTTCCTCTCCTTCCTCTGTAACCCTCTTTTACCCCTTATTCTCTTAATTTCTTTATAAATCTCATTCTAACCATATTTAAATATTTCGAAATATTTGTTCCTCTTCCCCATTCTCTGGCCAGCCATACCGTCATCTTTTCAATTTTTTCTACTTTTTCTATCTCTCTTTTACTCAACGCTTTCTTTTTCAGCTCTTCTAACTCCCTACATTCGTTGAATATATGTAGGTCCAACCATCTTTCTCCACACAGAATACATCTACCCGCATTTTCTGTACCTATCCACCCTCTGTTTCTAGGAATTCCAAAAATCCACCGGTATAGACCTCTTTTGCCCCTCCGGTCCTCAACTTCGATTTTCGGGTTCATGATTTCTAACAATTTGTTTAATACTGATAGTGAGGCTCTTTCACTACATTCCATTATGAAACTCTGTCTCTCTATATCGGCAACTCTCCTTATAACCCTTCTCCATACCCATTCTTTCTTCTCTCTCCACCTCTCATATCCTATATCTCCTAACCCCAGTTTTCGTAATTTATTTTTGCACTTATTTACCCAATACCTCTCGTTCTCCATATGTTTCTGGAACCTATATGTGTCTTGTACTAACTCCCCTCCCTTCCCTTCTTCCAATCTCATCCAATACTTCATCACCCTCTTGGCTATAGTAGTGTCTATCGATTCTTTACATACTAATCTAGCCCCCACATTTGCAGTACAGTTTGGGACTCCCATAATAATCTTACTAAATTTCGCCACCACCTGGTTTAGTTCTTTTCTATTTTCCTCTAATCCCCGTATTTCTACCCCATATAACATTTTTCCTTTGACCATTGATTGGAACACCAATCTCTGTATTTTGTACTTTATATCCGGAAATTTATTTTCTAATATCCCCACTACTGCCAGTGCTCCCCTCCCTTTATATCTGGCTCTACTGATCTGATTTTCCCACGTGCCGTTACTACTAATTATAACTCCTAAGTACTCCATTTTTTTCTGGTCTGATTTCTTGCTGCTCGACTGTCCAGAATTTCTTTTCTTTTTTGGCTTTCCTCTTCCTACATATCATTATCTGCGTCTTCCGTACATTTATCTTGAGTGCCCATCTTCTAGTATATTCCACTACCTCATTTAGCCCTTCTTGCAACCCCTTTGCTGTTAATGCCAAGATCAATAAATCGTCTGCAAATAGCAGCCCCGGTATCTCCCTCTTCCCAATCCAAGGGCATTGCCATCTCTCGCCTCCATGTCTATCCAATATATTATTTATAAACAGTAGAAATAATATCGGTGATAGCTTACAACCCTGCCTCACACCCCTTTTCGATTCCATACACTTACTCAACCCACCCCCTTTTAGTTTAATCATCACCAATACTTTCTCATATATTCCTTCTATTGCCAGCCTCATTTTTTCCGATAACCCAACCTCTCTTAATCTAGTAAATAACGCCTCTCTATTCACTGCATCGAAGGCTTTCTCTAAATCTATTGCTGCTACATATAATCTCTTCCCTGCTATTTTCACATACTTCGTAATTAAAGTATCCAAAATCCATATATTATCCACAGTATTTTTCTCTTTTCGAAATCCATTTTGATAGTCCGAAATCCTTCCATATTTCTCTGCCCAATTTATAATCCTATTAGCTAAAATTCCTGTATATACCTTCGACAGCGAGTCCAGGAGTGTTATTCCTCTATAGTTGTTTGGATCGCTTCGACTTCCTTTGTTCCTATATATAGGACAAAGTACTCCTTTTCTCCACTCGCTAGGGAATTTATTCGTTTCCCATATCTTGTTAAAAAATTTCACCATCACTTTCAACATTACTTCATTTGCTCCTACTTCCTTCCATATCCTGTTAGTAATACCATTTGCCCCACCCGCCGTTTTGGTTTTTACTTTACTTAACACCCTAACTATTTCCTGACTTGTTATCTCCTCATCTAGTAACTGTATTCCTGTTTGTACTTCCTTTACAATATACGTCTTTTCCATACCCCCCTGACCTTCTTCCCTCCCACCCAAAAGCTCTGCAAAATATCCTATCCACTCATTTTCTGCTATCATTGTTCCTCCCCCTGTCGATCTAGTTCTCTTTATCTTATTTATAGTTTCCCAAACCCTATCAAATCTTTTCTCTTTACAATACCTGTTCACTCTCTCAGCTTCCACCTCTTTCCATCACTTTTTTTCTCATTTAGTAACTTCTTGTAATCTCTTCTTAATTTACAATATTGCTCTCTTTTCCCTTCTTCCCCTCCTTTCTTGAAGTCCGCTAGAGCTGTCATTACAACCACTCGTTTCCTCTTACACTCTTCATCAAACCACCCCGTGCCTATGTTTCTGTCTAACTCTTCCCTTATTCTCACTTTCTTACCCACCTTCCATACTGGGCGTTCTATTAGTTTTAAAACTTCATCCACATCCCCTCCTTCCAACATCCTTTCACTTTCAACACTTATACTTTCTTCACTCTCTTTTAACTCTGTTCTCAATCTCTCGATCGTAGTATCATTCCAAATGTACTTCCATCCCTCCTTATACCTGTCTCTTTTTCCTACCCTTCTCTTCACTCCATCATACTCCCCTCTTAATTTTATCTTGATGGGCATATGTTCTGTTATCACACATTATGTCACCTCAAAACTTATTATCTTCTTTAGAGCTATTTCCGTGCTAACTCCTATATCTACTACACTCCCGCCCTTCGATGTGATGAATGTCAGTTCACCATTACTATCTCCCTTCACCCATCCATTTAAAATATATAGTTTTTCTATAGCACATAACTCTAATAATCTTACCCCATAGCTATTTATATCTTTGTCTTTACTATTTTTTCTGTATTCACTCACTTCATTATCCTCTCTCCCATAATCGGAGACCCTATTACTCACTCTTGCATTCCAATCCCCTAACAACATCATTCCATATTCCACATATAATCCTTTCATTTTGTTTATTTCTTCAATCAGTTCTTCAAAAAATGTTTTATTCGCATAAGTTGAGTCTTTAGGATGGTTGTATAATAGAGTCAGGCAAATTGCCTCCTTCGCATCATTTCCCATTTTAATTCTCAGCCATACCACCCCTTCTACCTCATTCTGTATTCTCTCTACTCTCTCTACTATCTCATTTTTTATTAAAACTGTTATCCCACCCGGATTTCTTCCCATTCTCCCCCTTTTTTCTTTTATCACGTTGACTACTCTATACCCATCCCATTCAATTTCTATCCCTTTCCCTAACCACGTCTCTACTAGGGCAATAATCTCATACTCCTTTACTGTTTTCTCCAATTCTTTATTCCCTATCTTCCCCATCAACCCCTCAATATTCCACAACCCTATCGCCATCTCTGGTTATTTATTCCCTCCCACTCTTTGCACCTGTGCTTCTCCATTCCCACCTCTACTCCTTGTCACTCTTCCCTGTGAGTCCTCTCCAGATCTCTCCTCATCCTCTTTTCTCCCGTCATCCTTCCCTTTCTCCATACCTACGCCTTTTTTCTTTCCCCACAGATCTTTCAAACTTAATGATCTTTCCTTATTTATCGCCTGTGAGAGACATGAGCGGATAATTACATGCCAGTCAGCTTTGGTGAAAATCTCTTTCTGATTATATTAGACACGTTTACGAAATTACTAATTGGTTTGATAGAAGGCAGTTCGGTTTCTACTTGTAGGATTTCTAGAATTTCAGCAATATATAACAGATATTGTAGATTCAGGAGGTCAATTGACCGTATCACTATTGACCTATCCAGTACCTTATCGACAATAATAGATAAAATAATGGCGGAGTGGGTGGTTAAATTTCTCGAGATTTAGAGTGGGTGAAGGTTATCTGATCCTTTAATGATTAAGAGGGTGCCTGTCGAGGCAGTGTTTTGGATCTGATTTATTATATAATATATAAACAATATCAGTAAGGAATTGGAATTCGCTCTTTGCGGATGATGTCATATGTATGAAGTAAAAGCAGTTGTGAAATAGACAGCAGGCAAGCAGTAGTATGATGGTTAACGAGGTGAAAATTCAGGCTGTAAGTTTCGTAAAGAGGAGAAGATGATTTAATGTGTTTATGGGATGATATTAACTCACGGGAATCAGTGTATGTGCCTAGGCGTCGAATAATGTAATTTAAGTCGAAGCATTTACAGTACGTATTTATTATCGCATAATATAGACGGACCTACTCGAATACTAGATCTAGGATTAATTTTGCCGTTCTGTTTCGCTAAAAGCCTTATACGCTTGTTGTCAATCATGCACATAGTGTTTTGTTATGAAGAGCAGCAACCGAGTTCCGTTCTCGTCCACATCAAAACGTTACTGCAGCAATCTCAATCCGATTACGTTACAAAATAGCCAAATCAAGTTAAGCTCTGCCAAACATGGACGATTAAATGCTGATTTTAGTATCAAGTGACCGCCTCTAGAACGTGTTTTCCCTACCCCGACCACCTGCAATCGCATCAACTTAGTCGTAGGAGGACCTGGTAATTTTTGTTGTGATATCTTGAAATATTCTCATATACACTGACGTACATAAGGAAAATACTGTGTTGAAGATATTAACATATTTTTTCGATCGATTTGGCTTCAAGGTAGCGACTACGTAGCTTTGAACCTGCATTCATAAGAAATAATAATAATAATAATAATAATAATAATAATAATAATAATAATAATAATGTTGTCTGAGTCATCAGTCCATAGACTGGTTTGATGCAGCTCTCCATGCCAACCTTTCCTGTACTAATCTTTTTATTTCTACGTAACTACTGCATCCTAAATCTGCACTTATCTGCTTGTCATATTCTTACCTTGGTCTACCTATACCGTTCTTACCGCCTAAACTTCCTTCAAAAACCAACTGAACAAGTTCTGGGTGTCTTAAGATGTGTCCTATCATTCTATCACTTACTTTTGTCAAACTTATCCAAATCGATCTCCTCTCACCTTTCCGACTCAGTATCTCTTCATTCGCGATTCGATCTCCCCACCTCACCTTCAGCATTCTTCTGTAACACCACATTTCAAAAGCTTCTATTATCTTTCTTTCTGAGCTAGTTACCGTCCATGTTTCCCTTCAATACAATACCATGCTACACGCGAAAGTCTTCTAAAACATCTTTCTGGTACCTATATCAATGTTCGAAGTGAGCAAATTTCTTTTCTTAAGAAAGGCCACTCTTGCTTGTGCTAGTTTGAATTTTATGTCCTCCTCATTTCTGCCAACATTAGTTGTTTTACTTCCAAGTAACAATATTCATCTACTTCCTTTAAGAATTAATTTCCTAATCTGATATTTTCTGTATCAATTGACTTCGTTAGACTTCATTACTTTTATTTATTTATTTATTTATTTATTTATTTATTTATTTATTTATTTATTTATTTATTTATTTATTTTAATCTTGTACTTCTTCACCAGAACCCTGCCTATACCATTCAGAAATTTCCCCACGTCTTCTGCAGACTCAGATAAAATAACAATATCATCGGCAAATCTCGGTGTTCTGATTTCCTGTCCTTGGATTGTGATTCCCTTTTCAAATTTCTCTTTGATTGCCTTCACTGCCTGTTCTTTTTAAACATTGAAAAGGGGTGGGATCCAACAGCAGCCTTGTTTAACTCCTGTCTGTATTACTGTTTCTATGAAGTGGAGAACGAAGAAGAAGTAAAAGAACTAAAATAATGAAGGTGACCTGCTTTCGTTCTACGAGCTCATCCAGCACGTTCGTTTAAATCTTCCATGGTTTGATATACCTCTGTCATCTAGGGGAAGGAGGTTCCATTCACAGCTGCCACAAGAGTGAAGGATTTGCTGTAAGTTGAGGACCTGTGTTTCGGAATACCGTATCGGGGAGTATCGTCTTCATTTCTCTGGTAGTTTTATCTTCATGTCAAGAAAAACTGTGAAATCAATCATAAGGGTAGGTTGGGCATTGTGGGGCAAGAGTTCGGTGCAATGTTGTCAAGGTACATTATGAGCTTTCGTCTGTTAGCACAATTCAGCCATCCGTGGTCGACGTAGGACTGGGCAACGTGATAAAAAGTTTCAAGTTGTACATGAATCTCACGTACGCATTCTATGATACATCCTACTTATATAAAATATGTCCTGTTTTAGTATAATATCCCTAGTTCTTATACTGACGTCCATTATTTGGTGATCACATACCGTACAAATCTTCCTGTCTTTTGACGTTCTGGTGATTACTTTAGAGGTACCAAATGTTCCACCGTACATTACGACAGTTGACTCGTTTTCACTTGAAGACTCCTTAAACATTACTTCTGTAAACGTAGTGACATTTTGAAGTGGTCTTCTAATATTTAGTAAATCGTAAGTCCAGCAATACCCGGCCAAACTCGACGAAATGCAGGGCAGTACTTGCAGTTAGGTGTAAGTGTTCTGAGAAGAAATATCAGAGTTTCTCTGACATGGTCTCACGGTTAGTCTTACGCGGTTGATATGATATATATACAGTCATATGCCTGTTACTTTTCTTCCAGACCCTTTATATTTGTAATGGCCTCACCTTGTCTCCGACAAATCACCGGCAAACTTCGAGGATTCTACTTAAATACGTTGTATTTCATCCGAACACTGGGCATCCCATACATTCTGCTGCCAGACACGTTTTAGTAGCAATAACGTCAATAAACTTCACATATGTTCCGGCTATATATATGACGGATGATGATGATGATGATGATGATATGATGTTTGTTGTTTAGAGGGCATCGCCCCTAATGGTACGAGGTGAACGGAATGAAAATTAAAACTTGAAAATGTATTCACTGACTAGAGTATAAAATAAATGACGCTGAAAAAATGATCGTGCAATACAATTCGCAATTCCATTATAACTGGGATGATACGAGTTCTCTAAAGGGGTCCAAAATGCAGGTCACCGGCCGCATATAATGGTACTAATTTCTAATAAAGCAGTGCCATGATGTTCCCTCTATAGTGGTACTAACCACAGGTAACGTAGACTCATGATCTTCCTCGCATCACAGGTGATGCAGACCCATGGTATGTGAAACATGAAGAAGATGGAGGGGGATTTTGCTACTGGCATGAAGTTTTTATTTTGTATTTTTCATATTTTTATAACAAAGTTGAACATATGATTTTCCATGCAGGTAATACAACATGAATACAGACATGTAGGAAACTAACGTAATTTAACAATTCTGGTAATCTGCATGTAAAAATATTGATTTTCACCTGAGCAGCACACGGAATGAATGATAACAGAGTACAGCTTCTAATTGAACTGAAGCACTTTAACACTAGTGATTTAACTATTTGGAGTTTTTGCTCCTTGAGCGTGTCTTGAAAACTTTTTTTAATCATCACATACTGAGACTGAAATTCAGCTTGTTAAAGTTGGTAACTTTGATTTTTCTATGTTAGTGCACAACGCAAGTATGACGGTTTCCTGTTGGGACACCACTTTCTCGGTCCTCTCTGGATATAAGAATTAAGTTGAAATTTTCAACATCTAACTGGACTTATCATTTATGTATTGTGCTCCTTTTGATACTGATAGTATTGTACTGAATGAGTGTTAACTTCCTCGCTTGATTGTTGCTGAGGGCAAATCTGTGAACTTGTATTATGATGTGGTGTTACTTAGATTTTCTGCCGGGGCTGAGTGGCTCAGGTGGTTAAGGCGCTGGCCTTCTGAACCCAATTTGGCAGGTTCAATCCTGGCTCAGTCCGGTGGTATTTAAAGGTGCTCAAATACGTCAGCCTCGTATGGGTAGATTTACTGGCACGTAAAAGAATTCCTACGGGACTAAATTCAGGTACCTAGGCATCTCCGAAAACCATCAAAGTAGTTAGTGTGACGGAAGAACAATAACATTATTATAAATATTGTGAAGAAATGTATTAGCAATATCATAGATGTCTGCAAAACGATGAGGGTGTTACCAAGCATATCAAGAGAGCCAAAACTGTGAAGTACCATGGAGAATGGATTTCAGAAGACCTCAGTGAAACTGTTGCTCTTGAACAGAGGAGAATGAAATTATACAATACCTGCAGAAAACTGTACGCCTCAAAAAATCTATCGGTCAATGTCAAACTGAGACACTACAACGCAATAGTCAGACAGTCAACCCTCTACGCAGCAGAGTGCCTATATCTAACTCCGAATACCCCATAATAAGCCCTCAAGGTATAAGAAAGGAAGATGGTGAGAAGGATATAAGGACCAAGGATTCTCTCAGATGGAAGACGATGGTAAAGGCCAAACCGTGATCTCTACCAACACCAAAAAACTCTCAGAGATGCCATGGGAAAAAGACGGCTGGCTTTCTATGGACAACTGTATAGAATGGACTCCCACAGGCTGCCCTATAAGATCTTCAATGTAACCAGCAAGGGTAAAGCCAGTGAATCCCTGTGAATTCAGCAAGTAGAGAAAGATCTCGAATAACTTAATATTAATTAAGCTACAATAATTAACAGAAGTGACTACCATTCAACTATAAAAACCAGACCCTTGCTAACATTATTTACAGAAGCTAACCAAAATGAGACAAGGAAATTATGCGAGAAACATAAAATAGAGTTCAGCAAGAAAATGAAGATTACTGGGCCAAGAATAGAGCTCAAGGTACCATGAAGAAAGCATCAGCCAAATCCATAATCAAGAATACCAGAAGCGGCAAACATCAACAACTACACAGCTAAAGCAGAAGAACAATGGTCCTTAGGCGGCCCAAATGAACTTTATAAAAAGCCAGGTTTCTTCGTTGTATTCTTTCCGTGTCGCTGCAAAATAATTCAAGTTTCACTCTTGCATTAATTAGCCCCGTCTTTTCACCTCCTTCTTAATACTTGATATTATATTGAAAATCCTACGGTTGAGGAAGAACACCCTTGTGTATTTGATGCATCTTCTTCTAGAAATTAAAGTAATCACGATGTTGATCGTCTCAAATTACTAATTTGTGAAATAATTGTTGTCTGCTTGTTAGAGTATTGGTACTTTTTTTTACAATTTGTTTTACGTCGCATCGACACAGATAGGTCTTATGGCGACGAAGGGACAGGAAATGCCTAGGAGTGAGAAGAAAACGGCCATGGCCTTAATTAAGGTACAGCCCCAACATTTGCATGGTGTGAAAATGGGAAACCACGGGAAACCATCTTCAGGTCTGTCGACAGTGGGGCTGTAACCCACTATCTCCCGAATGCAAGTTCACAGCCGCGCGCCCCTAACCACACCGCCAACTCGTCCGGTGGTATTAGTGTTTGTGATTGGTCATGTTGAATATATGTTAATATATTAGGTGACAAAATTAATATTGATTTTAATTGGACCTGTTCCCTAAGTTTTTCCCCTAACGCACATTTTTTATATATATGGGGAATATTACCTTTCATAAAAAAATATATTTGGTCGTTCTCTTTTTCAGGGGCTGCCTGGCCGAGGCGGTAAAAGCGTGCTCGGTTCGCCCAGAAGGACGCGGGTTCGAATCCCCGTCAGGAAGTTTTAAAATTTAAGAAACGAGAAGTCCACTTCCGGAGGTGCATATGGCCCTGAGGTTCACTCAGCCTACACCAAAAATGAGTACCAGGTTAATTCCTGGAGGCAAAGGCGGCTGGGCGTAGAACTAACCACTCTACCCCATCACGTGCCGAGGTTAACAATGGTGGAAGCCTTTACCTTCCACTCCTCCAAGGGCCTTCATGGCCTGTACGGAGGTGACTTTGCTTTGCTTTGCTTGTTCTCTTTTTTACCACCTATGGAAACCTTTAGGCTTGCCCAGCCCTGGTGACGTTCCACACACATCCACATTACGGTTATGTTTATGTATTTCATGTATGTTCCATCCCTCACTACACATTGCTTGGGAGCCTTCTGCCGTCCATCGACCTCTCCTGCGGCCCACTGGAACTCGTAAGAATGGCACGTTAGGAAGTTGCACATTAATAAACTGTGGCGATCGGAGAGATCTGGCCCGCCGCAGTGAACTGTTCCTGCAGGCTTACAGACGAGGAATGCCAATTAAGTGAACATTCTGGTAGGAAACCCGAGGCAAGAGTTATGAGCTGGCTCACACACAGAACCGAAGCGTTAAATCTCTCCCTCCCAATCTCATTCTATCCCTTCTTAAATTCTGGGATGTATGGGGGACCAGATCATGGAGGTCTGTTCCCCGTATATCTAGCTATAGGATGATATTTCGTATCCAGGTTAGTGACACTATACCCGTAATATTAAAAGAAGCGTTTTGACAGATAGGGCTGGAGAAATGAGCATTGAATGGCGTTGCCACATTCCTGCAATCCTTTCTCCTTCTCTTCGCTTCCCCATCATTTGTTCATTGATTCATGCCGCTGTGTTCTGTTGCATATAACTCAGAGGTGAGACGTTTGGCAACTCCAAGCAGCACGAGCCGACCAGCAGGCTTACTGCCATGGCAACCGCACTTGGTACGCCCTAGTTTCCAAGGCAACCTTCCTCCTACTCCCTTCTCCCCACCCAGGCAGGCAGTAAACGGACCTCCCTCAAAGAACTGTCAGAACACATCTTTCAATATTACGACTATAGATACAATTATATACATGTAGCTGGAAATGATATGATATGAATGAAGAACTGTATTTATTCAGTTAAAGTATCTTGTGACCAGGCGAGTTGGCCGTGCGGTTAGGGGCGCGCAGCTGTGAGCTCGCATCCGGGAGGTAGTGGGTTCGAATCTCACTGTCGGCAGCCCTGAAGACGGTTTTTCGTGGTTTCCTATTTTCACACCAGGCAAATGCTGTGGCTGCCACGGCTGCTTCCTTCCAACTCCTAAGCCGTTCCTGTCCCATCGTCGTCATAAGACCTATCTGTGTCAGTGCGACGTAAAGCAAATAGCAAAAGTAACTTGTGAAAAATAAAATAATATAGTTATGGTGATGATAATGATGTTTGTTGTTAAAGGGGCGAACAGCTAGGTCGTCGGCCCCTAATGGTCCGAGATGCGACGAAATGGAACGATAATTAAAAGTACAAAATATATCCTCAGACTAGAACCTAAAAAAATGCTGATGAAAAATGGCCATGAATCCAAAACAATCAGTAGATGCAATTCACAACGCCTTATATTCTGGGATGATGCTTATAGCACACAGGGATCCATCTCCGAAAGCCGTAAAATTAGTTAGTAGGACGTAAAACCAATAACAATATTATTACACCATGAGTTTACGTTACCTGCGATTAGTACCAGTATAGGAGGAATACCGTGCCCCTGCTTTACCAGTGATTTGTTGTATTATGAGGGGCCGGTGATCACAACAAATCACTGGTAAAGCAGGGGCACGGTATTCGTCCTATACTGGTACTAATTGCAGGTAACGTAGACTCATGGTGTAATAATATTGTTATTGGTTTTACGTCCCACTAACTACTTTTACGGCTTTCAGAGATGCCGAGGTGCTGAAATTTAGTCCCGTTGGAGTTCATTTACGTGACAGTAAATCTACCGAAACGAGGTTGACGTATTTGGGCACCTTCAATTACCACCTGAGTGAGCCAGGATCGAACCTGTCAAGTTGGGGTCAGAAGGCTAGCACCTCAACCGTCTGAACCACTCAGTCCGGTAGACCCATGGTGTTCCTCGTATGGTGGTACTAAACACAGGTAACGTACACCCATGGTATGTCACGCATCATGGCACCATTCACTGGAGATGCAGACCCATGGTGTTCCTCGCATGGTGGTACTAAACACAAGTAACGTACACCCATGGTATATCACGCATCATGGCACCACTCACTGGAGATGCAGACCAATGGTGTTCCTCGCATGGTGGTACTAAACACAGGTAACGTACACCCATGGTATGTCACGCATCCTAGCACCACTCACTGGAGATGCAGACCCTTGGTGTTCCCCGCACGCTGATTCTAGACACAGGTAACGTACACCCATGGTATATCACGCAATCTGGCACCACTCACTGGAGATGCAGACCCGTGGTGTTCCTCGCATGGTGGTACTAAACCCATGGAAATGTACAGACACTAAAAAAGAGACGCAGATAGTAGTGATGAAGCTGGATAAACTGACAGTACTTATTTCCTACGGCTAAAGGGAGTTTCTAAGTGGAGTAAAGCTAATCATCCAAGAAATATTCAAACCCGGCGACAATTTATCATCACGCATTTACCTTCAAAGGAATGTGTTGCGAAGCTTCCTAAAACACCTAAATAATACTGGGAGATATTCTTTAATGACACAGTGCTATCTGTTATAGTTGAGTGTACAAATTGTAAAATTGAACAGGTACAAAGGAACTACAGCAGGACAGGGATGCTCGATCTACCGACATGTGTCAAATAAATGCTCCAATTTGCACACTGTACATACGTGTTCCAATGGAAATATAACCACAGAAATAACAAGGAGATTGGGGCCAGCGATTAGACGAGTGTAGAGTTGTGTAACTTGGTTATGTCAGAGAGACGTTTTAGGTTCCTATATATAAACTAATGTCCATCGTTAGTTGATTTTATATCAATAAATTAGATTCAGTAATTATTCATCCTATCATAATGTCTTAAAATTAATTAAATCATTATTCGAAACTTGGGATTGTATAATTGCCTCAGAGACGAAATGGTGTCTCTCAGACACTACGCGACCTTCTATGACGTAGAATTGTGTGCAACCACTGCAGGGTTAAACAAGTGCAATTACTGTTAAAAGTGAATATAAGTTAAGCATCATTCATTTCTGGTTCTTCTTCTTTTGGTCAGCCCAGTATTTCTTCACCCTTTCGGAATGGGCTTCTTTATGTTCTTGCGACCAGCTGTTGCCGATCCGTTTCCTATTGGTGTGTTCTTCGTTGATCGTTTGATCTCAGAATACCGTAAGTTTCTTAGTAGTCTTCCTATAATAATGTGTATTATATCGAGCAAATGGTCGTGTTGCTAGGAGCCCGTAGCTGTGAGCTTACATACGGAAGATAGTGAGTTCGAACCCCACTGTCGGCACCCCAGAAGATGGTTTTCCGTTGTTTCCTATCTTCACACCAGGCAAATGCTGGGGCTGAACCTTAATTAAGGCCATGGCTGCCTCCTTTCCACTCCTAGCCCTTTCCTATCCCATTTACGCCATAAGACATAACTGCGTCGGTGCGACGTAAAGCAAATTTTAAAAACGGTATCTAGTATCCTGCATCCTGTGGTATGACATATTTTTCCTCCACGTCCTCCTTGACTCATTTAAGCCAGGTAATTTATCTCTTCCTGCATTCCATTTATGCAAACGGCCGTAGCCGTGTTGAAACACCGGATCCCGTGAGATCTCCGAAGTTAAGCAACATTGGGCGTGGTCAAGATTTCGATGTGTTGCCACGCGCTGTTGGTGGGGGGTAAGGGAATGGAGGAGCGGAAAGGAACTGGCCACCCTATCGTACATAAACTCCGGATCAGACACACCTCTGCGGAGGTTCGAACCTGCCTTCGGGCAGAATACACCCTTACCTACCTCTCCATTTATTTCGGAATTCTCTGACCTGTTCTCCTTGGTGGCATTCTTTTGATGTGTCCGTAGAAACAAAGTCGAAAATTATTATTTTTGTCTGGCTCCACACCTAAATGGTTAGCATGTCGGCCTTTGGTCACAGGGGTCCTGTGTTCAATACCCGGCAGGCTCGGGATTTTTAACCATAATTTGTTAATTTCCCTTGCACGGGGACTGGGTGTATGTGCCGTCTTCATCATCATTTCATCTTCATCACGACGCGCAGGTCATCTACGGGCATCACTTGGCGAGCCAATGTCCTAGGACACAGCCCGGTCAGAAGCCGTACACTATTTCATTTCATTATTGTTTTTAATATTGACACTGATATTTCATTTCAACGCGTAATATAAAGTGTTATCCATGCTGAATAAACGTTTACAGAATGAATCAGACGGTTGAATGTTAGTTAAGTAATTGTGTAAAGAAATAATAATAATAATAATAATAATAATAATAATAATAATAATAATAATAATAATAATAATAATAATAATAATAATAATAATAATAATAATAATAATAATGTAATTGGAAGTTCAAGCTCTTTGCAGCCTTTTCAGTTATAAAATCAGTAGTGTTTTGCCACGGTATGGCAACAGGCTCGTCGACTGCATTCTCAAACATTTACAAGAAGCTGACGTCTACTACGCCTTTGAGACACCATTACAAATTTAATCGGTTGTGAATTGTTGAAGTACTGAAGGTCTTTAAATTAAAATTATGGCTGCATTATGGTAGCTTAAAAAAAATCAAATAGAGATACATACATCCTAGCGCTTTAGAAATATGTGGTAATCCAACTGACAAGTTCTCTGACACATTCAGCGAAATGCTGCTAATTTCACGATTTTGAAGTCGATGACAATGATGGTGTTTGTTGTATAAAGAAGCTTTACAGCTAGTTCACCGGCCCCTAATGGTGAGAGATGCAACGAAATAAAACGATGATTAAAACTTCAAAATGTATCCACTGAATAAAAGTTTTCGAATGATGATGGGAAATGACCATGAATCCAAAACAATCAGTGGACCCAATTCACAATGCTTTCTTTTCTGAGATGATGCTTGTTACAAAAATGAGTCCAAAAGTCTAGGTCGCCGATCCCTCACAACGGTACTAATCACTGGTAAAGCAGAACCATGGTGTTCCTCCTATAGTAGTACTAATCACAGGTAAAGTGTTCCTCGCATCACAGGTGATGCAGACCCACGGTATGTCAAACATACTGGCACCACTCGTAGGCAACAGAGGCCCATGGTGCTCCCCACAAAAGGGCAGCACTCGCAAGCAACGCAGACCCGTGGTGTTCCTCACTTAGCGGAAGTAATCACACGCCAAGTGTTCTCTTGGTGCCGTTCGCCTAGTGGTACAGAACATAGGCAATGCAAACAGAAGGCGTATCACACATGATGGTACCACCCACGGGCAACACAGGCCCATGGTATTCCTCACATAATGGTACTACTCTCAGGCAACGCAACCCATGGTGTTCCTCATATAGTGGTACTAATCACTGGCAACAGCCAAACCCGTGGTGTTCTTCACATAGCGTTACTAACCAGAGGCAACTTATACTCATGGTGTTCTTCATATAGCTGTGCTACTCACAGGGAACGTAGACCAATTCTGAACACAGGAGGACCATTTCAACGCAGCGCACGGCACCTTTTCTCGCATGGACATTAGCCCGCGCAGCCGAGTGCCTGCGCCCCCCCCCCACTTTGATGGGGTACACGATGACACTAACCACAGGCAACGCCCAGACCCGTGGTGTTCCTCACATAATGGTACTACTTCTGCTGTTCCTCACATAGTGGTACTAATCACAACTAGTCACACGTTTGTAATTTCATCATCCCTTCGCTGCCCCTTTTAGTCGCCTCTTACGAAAGGCAGGGGATACCGTGGGTGTATTCTTCGTCTGTATCCCCCATCCACAGACAGTGATTTTAAGGTCCTCATGAGATTGATACGTAATTATTACTGTATTCATTATTATGATTAGCAGGGTCTATTTTGAAACAAGTACACTTAATGTTAATCAGTATTTCTTTTAGAATTTACGATTAAAAATTTACATTCGATGGCGTATTATATTGGAGAAAAGACGACAATTTACTGCCTCATATAGAGGATAATATACTGGAACAGCCGAAAATGAAATAAACACGGCTAAAGGATATTATCTACATTTCCGGATGAGCTGTTAATTGCTGTTTTGTACTATAAGGGTGAGCCATCCGGTTCTTAACAGTCATAAATCACCACGCTATTGCTCGGAAGGGTATATTTATCTTACGTAATAAAGACCGTTAATAGCAAGTAGAAAACAAAGAGTATTCATCAGGAACAATGGGAGGAGAACAATTTACATTGAAAACAACTTCCTAACAACTGCCTTCAGACAGTAAAGAATTCTGCCTAAGGAAGCATTGCGACTGCAATGTTCTGCTCAAATACTAAGCAAGTTGGTTCGACCACGACTGATGTTAGCTTGAGTTACGAATATGGTAGGTTCGAAACCTAACCACCGGCAGCCATGAAGATGGTTTACTGCGGCTTTTCTGATTTCCAAGACTAATGTTGCGATTACACCACAGTAAAGGCTTTAGCCGTCTCCTTACGAGAACAGCCACAAACCAGGTATACAGGGTGTATAACATTTGTAACAAAACGCAGCGGGTAATTCCTGGAATCCAAATAATAAAACCTGTTTTTCTTTGTTAGAGTAAATGAAGGAATAAGATTTCGTTACAGAAGCGAAATAGAAGCGACATAATACTCGGCATTATTCTGCTTCATTATTGTTCATAGGTAAGTTGAGCATGTCAAGCCCCTAAAAGAATACACGTATTTTATTTTGTACTTCATATTTTACGGCAAATTTTGAATTATGTATTTTTTTTCCTGGTGCACGGTGACGACAAAGCATTGTGTTTCGAGCATCTTATGCAAACTCACTGTTGAACACATTCAATTATTTATGCCCTTGTATGAAGAAATATACACCTGTATTGCACGGATTATCGTCGTTATGAACGTGTAATATTCCCCCCTCCATGCTTGCGCTGTCCGATCACGTCCTGAGCTAGCGCTCGTATCAGCTGTTTCTCGTGCAAGCTGAGCCGTCACTCAGCCCTTGATCTAGACATGCTTGATCTACTACGATTTGCCCGTATGCCATCCTCTAAGAATTATGCCTTGGAGAGCTCGATAGCTGCAGTCGTTTAAGTGCGGCCAGTATCCAGTATTCGGGAGATAGTGAGTTCAAACCCCACTGTCGGCAGCCCTGAAGATGGTTTTCCGTGGTTTCCCATTTTCACACCAGTCAAATGCTGGGGCTGTACCTTAATTAAGGCTATGGCATCTTCCTTCCCACTCCTAGCCTCTTCCTGTCCCATCGTCGCTATAAGACCTAT
This sequence comes from Anabrus simplex, assembly GCF_040414725.1. Taxonomy (NCBI): domain Eukaryota; kingdom Metazoa; phylum Arthropoda; class Insecta; order Orthoptera; family Tettigoniidae; genus Anabrus; species Anabrus simplex. The sequence continues at coordinate 209,894,671 of NC_090268.1, read as the reverse complement.
CTCTGTCGGTGCGACGTAAAAGCAACTTGCAAAAAAAAAAAAAAAAAAAATGCATCTACCCTACTTAATATGAATTACACCAAAAATATCCAATCAACACAAACAACTTTCACTATCTAGTGTATGACCAAATTGATTGGAGTTACTCCAACTCAACAGCATGACATCAAATTGACTTGCGTAATATTTTTTATACATTGCCAGATACCTTGAAAACTAGCTAACTAACCAAATAGTGAATTTAATATAAATTAACAAACAATTACAATTAATTAATTATCAACAATATTACACAGTAAATTTAAACTCTAGTGATGGGCAACTGCATGGTTACAGCAATTTTTAAACTGAATATAAATTAGTAGAGTGAATTACAGAAATCTAGGCTCTGGTTGTTGCAAACAACACTGTAGTAGACAGGTGTTTGTGGTGAACATGATTTTAAGAGGGAGTGAAGTTGGGCAACCATTCTCTCCTAATAGTAATCAGAGGGAAACCGAGGAGATCCTACACTTCGAAGAATTAGGGTACTGTCAAAAGAAAGGCAAGAGCCACGAAGGGAGTGCAGATCAAGGACTTCCTAGGCCTCGAACGCTCTAATACCGTCAGGGTCAGAAAAGAACAAGAGTTGACCAAGAGAGGTCAGATAAGGTAGATGAAATTGAGGAGCCTGGCACAAGTAAGTGGAAGCAATTCTATGACTCGGCTAAGTGCCCCACGGTCGCCATCCCACGCTCCCACGCTCCCACGCTCCCACGCCCAGAGCCCTGGAATCCGTTTTAATCGCCGTGGGTGTTATTTTACTGCCCTTACCCACAGGCGGATACAGGGTTAGAAATCCGAGGAATTTATACATATGCGTTCCCAGTAGTGCGACACGTAATATTTTTATTCTATGGCACTAGATTAATGATTTCATGCTTATAAAATATGTGTAAAATTACGAATCGATATCAATAATTTCACAAAAGACAAATGTAATTCAACACTTATTTGTGATATATTTTCCAGTGTTTTTTATTTTTTATTATATAATATTGCTTCCTGTTACCGCAACAGTTCCTGTGTGTTATTCCATTACCTCGAAACTTCGCAACTTTGCAACATGAACAACTTGCCACACTGTGGGTGGAGCCCGCGGTAACTCCTGGTGTGTAAATACATATTTGTTTCATTCCATTAGTAGAGTATATTTTTCTTCGTGACAAATAGTTAGTTGAACCTCCACACTTCTGTACTCCATTACAGACACTCGCAATTCGCACACATACAACTTCCCCGCTTCGCGGAAAAGCATGGATTTATGGATACGAACTCGCCCTCTCGTTTTCTAAGCCCCCAAAATATATCTTGTTTGTTGTTTAAAGGGGTCCAAAATCCAGGTCAACGGCCCCTCATAACGGTACTTATCGCTAGTAAAGTATAACCATGGGATTCTCACGTTGCGGTACTAATCACAAGTAACGATGACACACGGTGTTCCACACATTGTGGTACTACTCACAGGTAACGCAGACCTATGATCTTTCTCACATAATGGCGCCAATCATAGGCAATGCAAACCCATCGTCTTCCTCACATAGGTGTACTAATCACAGGGACCTGAATCCTCCCATGGTGTTCCTTACATAGTGGGTACTAATCACAGGCAACGCAGACCCACGGAGTCGCTCATATAGTGATACTACAGTCATCACAGGCAAGGCAGACCCACGGAGTCGCTCATATAGTGATACTACAGTCATCACAGGCAAGGCAGATCCACGGTGTCGCTCATTAAGTGATACTACAGTCATCACAGGCAAGGCAAACCCACGGAGTCGCTCATATAGTGATACTACAGTCATCACAGGCAAGGAAGACCCACGGAGTCGCTCATATAGTGATACTACAGTCATCACAGGCAAGGCAGACCCACGGAGTCGCTCATATAGTGATACTACAGTCATCACAGGCAAGGCAGATCCACGGAGTCGCTCATATAGTGATACTACAGTCATCACAGGCAAGGCAGATCCACGGAGTCGCTCATATAGTGATACTACAGTCATCACAGGCAAGGCAGACCCACGGTGTCGCTCATTAAGTGATACTACAGTCATCACAGGCAAGGCAGACCCACAGGGTCGCTCATTAAGTGATACTACAGTCATCACAGGCAAGGCAGACCTACGGAGTCGCTCATATAGTGATACTACAGTCATCACAGGCAAGGCAGACCCACGGAGTCGCTCTTATAGTGATACTACAGTCATCACAGGCAAGGCAGACCCACGGAGTCGCTCATATAGTGATACTACAGTCATCACAGGCAAGGCAGATCCACGGAGTCGCTCTTATAGTGATACTACAGCCATCACAGGCAAGGCAGACCCACGGAGTCGCTCATATAGTGATACTACAGTCATCACAGGCAAGGCAGATCCACGGAGTCGCTCTTATAGTGATACTACAGTCATCACAGGCAAGGCAGACCCACGGAGTCGCTCATATAGTGATACTACAGTCATCACAGGCAAGGCAGACCCACGGTGTCGCTCATATAGTGATACTACAGTCATCACAGGCAAGGCAGACCCACGGAGTCGCTCTTATAGTGATACTACAGTCATCACAGGCAAGGCAGATCCACGGTGTCGCTCATATAGTGATACTACAGTCATCACAGGCAAGGCAGATCCACGGAGTCGCTCTTATAGTGATACTACAGTCATCACAGGCAAGGCAGACCCACGGAGTCGCTCATATAGTGATACTACAGTCATCACAGGCAAGGCAGATCCACGGAGTCGCTCTTATAGTGATACTACAGTAATCACAGGCAAGGCAGACCCACGGAGTCGCTCATATAGTGATACTACAGTCATCACAGGCAAGGCAGACCCACGGAGTCGCTCTTATAGTGATACTACAGTCATCACAGGCAAGGCAGACCCACGGAGTCGCTCATATAGTGATACTACAGTCATCACAGGCAAGGCAGATCCACGGAGTCGCTCTTATAGTGATACTACAGTCATCACAGGCAAGGCAGATCCACGGTGTCGCTCATATAGTGATACTACAGTCATCACAGGCAAGGCAAACCCACGGAGTCGCTCATATAGTGATACTACAGTCATCACAGGCAAGGCAGACCCACGGAGTCGCTCTTATAGTGATACTACAGTCATCACAGGCAAGGCAGATCCACGGTGTCGCTCATTAAGTGATACTACAGTCATCACAGGCAAGGCAGATCCACGGTGTCGCTCATATAGTGATACTACAGTCATCACAGGCAAGGCAGATCCACGGAGTCGCTCTTATAGTGATACTACAGTCATCACAGGCAAGGCAGATCCACGGGGTCGCTCTTATAGTGATACTACAGTCATCACAGGCAAGGCAGATCCACGGGGTCGCTCATATAGTGATACTACAGTCATCACAGGCAAGGCAGATCCACGGTGTCGCTCATTAAGTGATATTACAGTCATCACAGGCAAGGCAGACCCACGGAGTCGCTCATATAGTGATACTACAGTCATCACAGGCAAGGCAGACCCACGGAGTCGCTCATATAGTGATACTACAGTCATCACAGGCAAGGCAGATCCACGGAGTCGCTCATTAAGTGATACTACAGTCATCACAGGCAAGGCAGACCCACGGTGTCGCTCATTAAGTGATACTACAGTCATCACAGGCAAGGCAGATCCACGGAGTCGCTCTTATAGTGATACTACAGTCATCACAGGCAACGCAGACCCACGGAGTCGCTCATATAGTGATACTACAGTCATCACAGGCAACGCAGATCCACGGAGTCGCTCTTATAGTGATACTACAGTCATCACAGGCAAGGCAGACCCACGGTGTCGCTCATTAAGTGATACTACAGTCATCACAGGCAAGGCAGATCCACGGTGTCGCTCATTAAGTGATACTACAGTCATCACAGGCAAGGCAGATCCACGGTGTCGCTCATTAAGTGATACTACAGTCATCACAGGCAACGCAGATCCACGGAGTCGCTCTTATAGTGATACTACAGTCATCACAGGCAAGGCAGACCCACGGTGTCGCTCATATAGTGATACTACAGTCATCACAGGCAAGGCAGATCCACCGAGTCGCTCTTATAGTGATACTACAGTCATCACAGGCAAGGCAGACCCACGGAGTCGCTCATTAAGTGATACTACAGTCATCACAGGCAAGGCAGACCCACGGAGTCGCTCATATAGTGATACTACAGTCATCACAGGCAAGGCAGATCCACGGTGTCGCTCATATAGTGATACTACAGTCATCACAGGCAAGGCAGATCCACGGTGTCGCTCATATAGTGATACTACAGTCATCACAGGCAAGGCAGACCCACGGAGTCGCTCATATAGTGATACTACAGTCATCACAGGCAAGGCAGACCCACGGAGTCGCTCTTATAGTGATACTACAGTCATCACAGGCAAGGCAGACCCACGGAGTCGCTCACATAGTGATACTACAGTCATCACAGGCAAGGCAGATCCACGGAGTCGCTCACATAGTGATACTACAGTCATCACAGGCAAGGCAGACCCACGGTGTCGCTCATTAAGTGATACTACAGTCATCACAGGCAAGGCAGACCCACGGAGTCGCTCTTATAGTGATACTACAGTAATCACAGGCAAGGCAGACCCACGAGGTCGCTCATATAGTGATACTAGAGTCATCACAGGCAAGGCAGACCCACGGAGTCGCTCTTATAATGATACTACAGTAATCACAGGCAACGCAGACCCACGAAGTCGCCCATATAGTGATACTACAGTCATCACAGGCAAGGCAGACCCACGGAGTCGCTCATATAGTGATACTACAGTCATCACAGGCAAGGCAGACCCACGGAGTCGCTCTTATAGTGATACTACAGTCATCACAGGCAAGGCAGATCCACGGTGTCGCTCATTAAGTGATACTACAGTCATCACAGGCAAGGCAGACCCACGGAGTCGCTCATATAGTGATACTACAGTCATCACAGGCAAGGCAGACCTACGGAGTCGCTCATATAGTGATACTACAGTCATCACAGGCAAGGCAGACCCACGGAGTCGCTCTTATAGTGATACTACAGTCATCACAGGCAAGGCAGATCCACGGAGTCGCTCATATAGTGATACTACAGTCATCACAGGCAAGGCAGATCCACGGGGTCGCTCTTATAGTGATACTACAGTCATCACAGGCAAGGCAGATCCACGGAGTCGCTCATATAGTGATACTACATTCATCACAGGCAAGGCAGATCCACGGTGTCGCTCATATAGTGATACTACAGTCATCACAGGCAAGGCAGACCCACGGAGTCGCTCATTAAGTGATACTACAGTCATCACAGGCAAGGCAGACCCACGGAGTCGCTCATATAGTGATACTACAGTCATCACAGGCAAGGCAGATCCACGGAGTCGCACATTAAGTGATACTACAGTCATCACAGGCAAGGCAGACCCACGGAGTCGCTCATTAAGTGATACTACAGTCATCACAGGCAAGGCAGACCCACGGTGTCGCTCATTAAGTGATACTACAGTCATCACAGGCAAGGCAGACCCACGGTGTCGCTCATTAAGTGATACTACAGTCATCACAGGCAAGGCAGACCCACGGAGTCGCTCATATAGTGATACTACAGTCATCACAGGCAAGGCAGATCCACGGTGTCGCTCATTAAGTGATACTACAGTCATCACAGGCAAGGCAGATCCACGGAGTCGCTCATATAGTGATACTACAGTCATCACAGGCAAGGCAGACCCACGGAGTCGCTCATATAGTGATACTACAGTCATCACAGGCAAGGCAGACCCACGGAGTCGCTCATATAGTGATACGACAGTCATCACAGGCAAGGCAGACCCACGGAGTCGCTCATATAGTGATACTACAGTCATCACAGGCAAGGCAGACCCACGGAGTCGCTCATATAGTGATACTACAGTCATCACAGGCAAGGCAGACCCACGGAGTCGCTCATATAGTGATACTACAGTCATCACAGGCAAGGCAGACCCACGGAGTCGCTCATATAGTGATACTACAGTCATCACAGGCAAGGCAGACCCACGGAGTCGCTCATATAGTGATACTACAGTCATCACAGGCAAGGCAGATCCACGGGGTCGCTCATATAGTGATACTACAGTCATCACAGGCAAGGCAGATCCACGGAGTCGCTCATTAAGTGATACTACAGCAATCACAGGCAACGCAGACCCACGGAGTCGCTCATATAGTGATACTACAGTCATCACAGGCAAGGCAGACCCACGGAGTCGCTCATATAGTGATACTACAGTCATCACAGGCAAGGCAGATCCACGGGGTCGCTCATATAGTGATACTACAGTCATCACAGGCAAGGCAGATCCACGGTGTCGCTCATATAGTGATACTACAGTCATCACAGGCAACGCAGACCCACGGAGTCGCTCATTAAGTGATACTACAGTCATCACAGGCAAGGCAGACCCACGGATTCGCTCATATAGTGATACTACAGTCATCACAGGCAAGGCAGATCCACGGAGTCGCTCATTATGTGATACTACAGTCATCACAGGCAAGGCAGACCCACGGAGTCGCTCATATAGTGATACTACAGTCATCACAGGCAAGGCAGATCCACGGTGTCGCTCATTAAGTGATACTACAGTCATCACAGGCAAGGCAGACCCACGGTGTCGCTCATTAAGTGATACTACAGTCATCACAGGCAAGGCAGACCCACGGAGTCGCTCATATATTGATACTACAGTCATCACAGGCAAGGCAGATCCACGGTGTCGCTCATTAAGTGATACTACAGTCATCACAGGCAAGGCAGACCCACGGAGTCGCTCATATAGTGATACTACAGTCATCACAGGCAAGGCAGACCCACGGAGTCGCTCATATAGTGATACTACAGTCATCACAGGCAAGGCAGATCCACGGAGTCGCTCATTAAGTGATACTACAGTCATCACAGGCAAGGCAGACCCACGGTGTCGCTCATTAAGTGATACTACAGTCATCACAGGCAAGGCAGATCCACGGTGTCGCTCATATAGTGATACTACAATCATCACAGGCAAGGCAGATCCACGGTGTCGCTCATATAGTGATACTACAGTCATCACAGGCAAGGCAGACCCACGGAGTCGCTCATATAGTGATACTACAGTCATCACAGGCAAGGCAGATCCACGGAGTCGCTCATTAAGTGATACTACAGTCATCACAGGCAAGGCAGACCCACGGTGTCGCTCATTAAGTGATACTACAGTCATCACAGGCAAGGCAGATCCACGGAGTCGCTCTTATAGTGATACTACAGTCATCACAGGCAACGCAGACCCACGGAGTCGCTCATATAGTGATACTACAGTCATCACAGGCAACGCAGATCCACGGAGTCGCTCTTATAGTGATACTACAGTCATCACAGGCAAGGCAGACCCACGGTGTCGCTCATTAAGTGATACTACAGTCATCACAGGCAAGGCAGATCCACGGTGTCGCTCATTAAGTGATACTACAGTCATCACAGGCAAGGCAGATCCACGGTGTCGCTCATTAAGTGATACTACAGTCATCACAGGCAACGCAGATCCACGGAGTCGCTCTTATAGTGATACTACAGTCATCAAAGGTAGGGCAGACCCACGGTGTCGCTCATATAGTGATACTACAGTCATCACAGGCAAGGCAGATCCACGGAGTCGCTCTTATAGTGATACTACAGTCATCACAGGCAAGGCAGACCCACGGAGTCGCTCATTAAGTGATACTACAGTCATCACAGGCAAGGCAGACCCACGGAGTCGCTCATATAGTGATACTACAGTCATCACAGGCAAGGCAGATCCACGGTGTCGCTCATATAGTGATACTACAGTCATCACAGGCAAGGCAGATCCACGGTGTCGCTCATATAGTGATACTACAGTCATCACAGGCAAGGCAGACCCACGGAGTCGCTCATATAGTGATACTACAGTCATCACAGGCAAGGCAGACCCACGGAGTCGCTCTTATAGTGATACTACAGTCATCACAGGCAAGGCAGACCCACGGAGTCGCTCACATAGTGATACTACAGTCATCACAGGCAAGGCAGATCCACGGAGTCGCTCACATAGTGATACTACAGTCATCACAGGCAAGGCAGACCCACGGTGTCGCTCATTAAGTGATACTACAGTCATCACAGGCAAGGCAGACCCACGGAGTCGCTCTTATAGTGATACTACAGTAATCACAGGCAAGGCAGATCCACGAGGTCGCTCATATAGTGATACTACAGTCATCACAGGCAGGGCAGACCCACGGAGTCGCTCTTATAATGATACTACAGTAATCACAGGCAACGCAGACCCACGGAGTCGCCCATATAGTGATACTACAGTCATCACAGGCAAGGCAGACCCACGGAGTCGCTCATATAGTGATACTACAGTCATCACAGGCAAGGCAGACCCACGGAGTCGCTCTTATAGTGATACTACAGTCATCACAGGCAAGGCAGATCCACGGTGTCGCTCATTAAGTGATACTACAGTCATCACAGGCAAGGCAGACCCACGGAGTCGCTCATATAGTGATACTACAGTCATCACAGGCAAGGCAGACCTACGGAGTCGCTCATATAGTGATACTACAGTCATCACAGGCAAGGCAGACCCACGGAGTTGCTCTTATAGTGATACTACAGTCATCACAGGCAAGGCAGATCCACGGAGTCGCTCATATAGTGATACTACAGTCATCACAGGCAAGGCAGATCCACGGGGTCGCTCTTATAGTGATACTACAGTCATCACAGGCAAGGCAGATCCACGGAGTCGCTCATATAGTGATACTACATTCATCACAGGCAAGGCAGATCCACGGGGTCGCTCTTATAGTGATACTACAGTCATCACAGGCAACGCAGTCCCACGGAGTCGCTCATATAGTGATACTACAGTCATCACAGGCAAGGCAGATCCACGGTGTCGCTCATTAAGTGATACTACTGTCATCACAGGCAAGGCAGATCCACGGAGTCGCTCATATAGTGATACTACAGTCATCACAGGCAAGGCAGACCCACGGAGTCGCTCTTATAGTGATACTACAGTCATCACAGGCAAGGCAGATCCACGGTGTCGCTCATTAAGTGATACTACAGTCATCACAGGCAAGGCAAACCCACGGAGTCGCTCATATAGTGATACTACAGTCATCACAGGCAAGGAAGACCCACGGAGTCGCTCATATAGTGATACTACAGTCATCACAGGCAAGGCAGACCCACGGAGTCGCTCATATAGTGATACTACAGTCATCACAGGCAAGGCAGATCCACGGAGTCGCTCATATAGTGATACTACAGTCATCACAGGCAAGGCAGATCCACGGTGTCGCTCATTAAGTGATACTACAGTAATCACAGGCAAGGCAGACCCACGGAGTCGCTCATATAGTGATACTACAGTCATCACAGGCAAGGCAGACCCACGGAGTCGCTCATATAGTGATACTACAGTCATCACAGGCAAGGCAGACCCACGGAATCGCTCATATAGTGATACTACAGTCATCACAGGCAAGGCAGACCCACGGAGTCGCTCATATAGTGATACTACAGTCATCACAGGCAAGGCAGATCCACGGGGTCGCTCATATAGTGATACTACAGTCATCACAGGCAAGGCAGATCCACGGAGTCGCTCATTAAGTGATACTACAGCAATCACAGGCAACGCAGACCCACGGAGTCGCTCATATAGTGATACTACAGTCATCACAGGCAAGGCAGACCCACGGAGTCGCTCATATAGTGATACTACAGTCATCACAGGCAAGGCAGATCCACGGGGTCGCTCATATAGTGATACTACAGTCATCACAGGCAAGGCAGATCCACGGTGTCGCTCATATAGTGATACTACAGTCATCACAGGCAAGGCAGACCCACGGAGTCGCTCATTAAGTGATACTACAGTCATCACAGGCAAGGCAGACCCACGGAGTCGCTCATATAGTGATACTACAGTCATCACAGGCAAGGCAGATCCACGGAGTCGCTCATTAAGTGATACTACAGTCATCACAGGCAAGGCAGACCCACGGAGTCGCTCATATAGTGATACTACAGTCATCACAGGCAAGGCAGATCCACGGTGTCGCTCATTAAGTGATACTACAGTCATCACAGGCAAGGCAGACCCACGGTGTCGCTCATTAAGTGATACTACAGTCATCACAGGCAAGGCAGACCCACGGAGTCGCTCATATAGTGATACTACAGTCATCACAGGCAAGGCAGATCCACGGTGTCGCTCATTAAGTGATACTACAGTCATCACAGGCAAGGCAGATCCACGGAGTCGCTCATATAGTGATACTACAGTCATCACAGGCAAGGCAGACCCACGGAGTCGCTCATATAGTGATACTACAGTCATCACAGGCAAGGCAGACCCACGGAGTCGCTCATATAGTGATACTACAGTCATCACAGGCAAGGCAGACCCACGGAGTCGCTCATATAGTGATACTACAGTCATCACAGGCAAGGCAGACCCACGGTGTCGCTCATTAAGTGATACTACAGTCATCACAGGCAAGGCAGATCCACGGTGTCGCTCATATAGTGATACTACAGTCATCACAGGCAAGGCAGATCCACGGAGTCGCTCATTAAGTGATACTACAGTCATCACAGACAAGGCAGACCCACGGTGTCGCTCATTAAGTGATACTACAGTCATCACAGGCAAGGCAGATCCACGGTGTCGCTCATATAGTGATACTACAGTCATCACAGGCAAGGCAGATCCACGGTGTCGCTCATATAGTGATACTACAGTCATCACAGGCAAGGCAGACCCACGGTGTCGCTCATTAAGTGATACTACAGTCATCACAGGCAAGGCAGATCCACGGTGTCGCTCATATAGTGATACTACAGTCATCACAGGCAAGGCAGACCCACGGAGTCGCTCATTAAGTGATACTACAGTCATCACAGGCAAGGCAGACCCACGGAGTCGCTCATATAGTGATACTACAGTCATCACAGGCAAGGCAGATCCACGGAGTCGCTCATTAAGTGATACTACAGTCATCACAGGCAAGGCAGACCCACGGAGTCGCTCATATAGTGATACTACAGTCATCACAGGCAAGGCAGATCCACGGTGTCGCTCATTAAGTGATACTACAGTCATCACAGGCAAGGCAGACCCACGGTGTCGCTCATTAAGTGATACTACAGTCATCACAGGCAAGGCAGACCCACGGAGTCGCTCATATAGTGATACTACAGTCATCACAGGCAAGGCAGATCCACGGTGTCGCTCATTAAGTGATACTACAGTCATCACAGGCAAGGCAGATCCACGGAGTCGCTCATATAGTGATACTACAGTCATCACAGGCAAGGCAGACCCACGGAGTCGCTCATATAGTGATACTACAGTCATCACAGGCAAGGCAGACCCACGGAGTCGCTCATATAGTGATACTACAGTCATCACAGGCAAGGCAGACCCACGGAGTCGCTCATATAGTGATACTACAGTCATCACAGGCAAGGCAGACCCACGGTGTCGCTCATTAAGTGATACTACAGTCATCACAGGCAAGGCAGATCCACGGTGTCGCTCATATAGTGATACTACAGTCATCACAGGCAAGGCAGATCCACGGAGTCGCTCATTAAGTGATACTACAGTCATCACAGGCAAGGCAGACCCACGGTGTCGCTCATTAAGTGATACTACAGTCATCACAGGCAAGGCAGATCCACGGTGTCGCTCATATAGTGATACTACAGTCATCATAGGCAAGGCAGATCCACGGTGTCGCTCATATAGTGATACTACAGTCATCACAGGCAAGGCAGACCCACGGTGTCGCTCATTAAGTGATACTACAGTCATCACAGGCAAGGCAGATCCACGGTGTCGCTCATTAAGTGATACTACAGCAATCACAGGCAACGCAGACCCACGGAGTCGCTCATATAGTGATACTACAGTAATCACAGGCAACGCAGACCCACGGTGTCGCTCATTAAGTGATACTACAGTAATCACAGGCAACGCCCGGACCCGTGTGTTTCTCACATAATGGTACTAATAACAGGCAAGTTCGCGGTGCTCCGTATGTAGTGGTACTAATCGCGGGTACTGTAAACTCATAGTGAAACACACACTGTTGTTACTAATCACAAACCTACTGTGCACCTAACATGGTGGTACTACTCGCACGTAAGGGCGCCACATGGTGTTCCTCGCGTGATTGTACTAATCACAAGTAGTCTCATGGTTTTAATTCAATCACCCCGTTGATCGCCCTTTTTACTCATCTCTTATGGCAGGCAGGGGAGGGTATTTTATTCATCTGCGCCCCCACCCACGGGGGGTCAAACACATATCCATGATTATATTCTTTTTCGAGTAGTCGAGAAAATGTACGAGTGGTTTTTTTGGTTATGTTACCATTAACAGCTTGGTAAGAAACTTTCTTCTGAAATAGTCGCGATTCGAACCCGGAATACACATGGCACAATGGTCCGTCAGCCCAATTTCTTAACGAACATTTAATATGTGTTCAGTGAAGAGTATTGTCGGAGATGGTGTAATCCTCGGCGTGTCCATTGAACTGATAGAGGCTGGGTTAGTAGTGGGTGTAATCCTCGGCGTGTCCATTGAACTGATAGAGGCTGGGTTAGTAGTGGGTGTAATCCTCGGCGTGTCCATTGAACTGATAGAGGCTGGGTTAGTAGTGGCTGCACGTATTTGCTCTGCTCAGTCTCAATTTGGCGCGGATTAACTGTGGTCAGTCTGAGTCAGCCGTCGCTCGCCGGGATTCCACTGAATAACTCATGAATGGATGCCGTCTGCCATTGTGTAATTACCACTGCTCTCTCGTCGACCTAATCAGAGCTTTTGTGTCGCGACCATCTCTGATACTTACAAGTGACTGTTCCAAATGGGAGGAAAATTTTTAATATTACAAGAGGTGAAACTGAGGTTGTACGTATTAGTTGAATTTCAAAACCAACACGTAAAACACTTTCCCTCTTATAACGTCGGGAAGACTGAGTTAAACCTACGGAATTGAAAGTAGAACCTCCTGAGACCCAAGACATTGTTAGTGAGCGGATATTTGCAAAAATCAAACACTATTTTTAAAAACGGCCGTAACCAACACAGTGAAGTAATTTTCATTTTGTGACCTCTCACAGTCAAGGAAAAGCGTGTCCATTATATTGGATACGGGTTTATATGCCTGGATTCTACCAATGAACTTAAACGTTTTTCTTATCCTACTCTATTCACAATAAAATTGCATTATACATCATTAAGTGAAATTGTATTGCATTTTCAACATCTTTGAAATTTAAACATATGAATTAAGACAGTTTTTCTCGGAAACTCAGTGGAACTCAGCAAAGCAGTTATTTTACACTGTGAGGTATTTTTCACACGCTCTGCACATGACGTTAGTCTTCTGGCGACACCCTGGATTCTTGCAGCGCATGCTGTTATTCACATCTGATATAACAGGCAAGTGCTTCTTGCTTATTTCCTGCTGGTGTTGAGCGTACAATCTCTCTTCCTTTCCTTTTTCGTGTACCTTCTTCCACGCCTTCATATGATCTTTCATCTTTTTTCTTAGCAGATACTCAGCTGTCGCTATCTTGAAATCGTGGAACTGCATTATGTTTTTCCTTTGTTCACCTACACGAATTCGATCAAGCCGGTATTTCACCCAGCTATCTGCGATGGCTAAGTCAACGAAGTGAAAAATTGTCCTAATTGTCCATTTTCTGCTCCTTGTATTCATTCTGTAGTAACTGATAATCCTGTTATTTAACTCAATTCCATCCATGATGAAATTATACTTGATAGCAATTTTAGGACGATAAACCTGTAGGTACTTCTTTTCCTTCTTTGACCATCTTCTGCAACTGTCCTGTGGATGTACACCCTGTTTGCTTGAGGCTACCAGCACAGGTTTCTGATCATATCACTTTACAATGCATAACTTGTCCTGCCGCACACATTGATCAGATGTTACATGTCCTAATCTGCCGAGCACCTTATCATTTGTCAAGTGAACGGATGCTGGAATTCTGGATTTCATTAAGGTTCCGTTACTGTGAATCTGTTTTTCGCAGATCTTCAATAGTGTCAGTGATGTGAAGTAGCGGTCAAGAATACATGTGTACCTGGCTGTAACATTTCGCACAATCGTTGAACAGCCGAACCAACTTTCTGCCCAGATGGTTCAGGGAAAGTACCTTTACCCTGGTAAACTTCAAAATCCAACGGTAAGCCTGAAGGAGAAGCCAATAAAAATGTTTCAACCCTTAAGGGTTTGGTTTTCCCCTTACGAATTGTTTAACCGGGCAGACTCCACTGAATGGGATAATCTGTTTATCAATCGCGACATCAGGTTCTCGCTGAAGATTCAAACAGCCTTTTAGAACTTTACCTATAATTGGCCTAACTTTCCAGAGTTTATCAGCCTTTCTTTGCTCTTCAGAGATACTATTATTATTCACAACCGTAAGGTTATTTATAATGACGAAATACCTGTTTCTAGAGATTCTGTCAGCGATATCAGATACGCGAGTGGTTTTGGTCGACTCCATGCGTGTCCTAGGGTAACGAAGGCACGACATCAGGACTGAAGCTCCTATGAACACATTAATTTCTTGCAGTGTCAGTCTTAGAGGCTTCGCTGCGATTTTAAGATACCTTATATTAGTAAATTCACACATTATAAATCTATAAATTATTCATCGAAATACTGATCTATATAGTCATTAATTTTACAGTTTTCTCCCAGTGATGAAGTGTCTTACAAAACGGGATCAGGCATGTCAAGCCCTTCAAATCTGTAATAAAGGAATGCCGAGATAACAGATGTAGTATGGGAGAGACCAACGTCAAGAAAGATAAAAATATGTTGCAAATACACTAAACATTCTTAATGAAATGCAATAAAAATACAATTATATAGACCTTTCATTTTACTCCAGAATTGCCGTCTGGTGTGTGACCAGTTATTATCATGCCTCACCTCACGTGGATTTGTATCAGAACCGTCAACTTCGCTGTCATTATCACTATTATCCTCATTATCTTTGGACAAAGCAGGGGTAATATCATCTTCGTTGATTCGAGAAGAAAGATGGAAATTCTGATTTTCATCATCATCAATTTCGTCATCATCACTGATGTCTACATCTGAAGTATCACCATTCACTAAAGCTTCCAGTATTTCACTTGCACCAAGGTGGTCCTTTTTCCGTGTATGAATTAGATGATTGGAAAATAATTTAAAAAATATGCTATGTAAATACATCATTTGTTGTAACATTACGGATAGGGAGACTTCAAGAAGCATTAGACATTTGCAGGTTATGTCAAGACCTAAAGTAGAACGAGCTAGACCCAGTGTCCATTATGATGGACAGCAAAATATTAAACTTATTATCAGAAGCTAGAGTCACTTTTTACACTTTATAATATTTACAGAGGATAATCCAGAAATTTATTTTAAATAATGGAATGATGAAACGTGAGTTTATGTCCTGACACGGTAACATTTTGAGAAATAAATTGAGGTACTCACGAGGCATGGTCAACGTATTCCGAAGGACAGCTATACTGAGCGAGATTAAGCAGCAGTACATATTTCTCACATGCAGAGCGCAGCAGGTGACTGTCCACTACAACGGACATTTGTACTTGATGCCACTAAACTAGTATCTAGGCTACCGCGATGCTAAACCGTGATGTCCATTAGATTGGACATTGCGTTTCAGGAGGAGAAGGATGATGGTGATGATGATGAGGAGGGGGAAGATGCTTGTTGTTTAAATGGGCCAAACATCTAGGTCATAGGCACCCTAATGGTACGAAATGAGATGAAATGGAATGAAAATTTAAAAGTCAAAATTTCATCCAGTGGCCAGAATTTAAAACTTGATGATGAAGAATGCACCTCCCCAGAAACAAATTTGAAACAATGGTATATACTGCTTTCTTAGCACAATCCTGAATCCATGAGGCTCGTTGTCTAACGTTTTTTTTTTTTTTTTTTTTTTTTTTGGCTAGTTGCTTTACGTCGCACCGACACAGATAGGTCTTACTTCGACAATGGGACAGGAAAGGGCTAGGAGTTGGAAGGAAGCGGCCGTGCCCTTAAATAAGGTACAGCCCCAGCATTTGCCTGGTGTGAAAATGGGAAACCACGGAAAACCATTTTCAGGGTTGCCGACAGTGGGGTTCGAACCTCCTATCTCCCGAATACTGGATACTGGCCACACTTAAGCGACTGCAGCTATCGAGCTCGGTAGCTAACTAACTAACCCCATGGCACTACAGCCCCGAAGGGCCTTGGCCTACAAAGCGACCGCTGCTCAGCCCGAAGGCCTACATATTATGAGGTGTCGTGTGGTCAGCACGACGAATCCCCCCGGCCGTTTTCTTGCTTTTCTAGACCGTTGTCTAAAGGGGCCCAAAAACCAGGTGAACGGCCCCTCATAACGGTACTGATGGCTAGTAAAATAGAACCATGGCACTTCGCATGTTGTGGTACTAATCACAAGTGACGTAGACTCAGGGTGTTCCTCATATAGTGGTACTAATTACAGGAACCTGTACAATCCCGTGGTGTTCCTCACATTTTAGGTACTAACCACAGGCAAGGCAGACCCACGGTATGGCTCATATAGTGGTACTAATCACAGGCAACGCCCAGACCCGCCGAGTTTATCACATAACATTACTAATCACAGGCATCGTAAGCCCAGGGTGTTCCACGTATAGTGGTACTAATCAGAAACCTAAGAGAAATGAGCGTCAGGTTGAGATTTCAAAGCTTGAACAGGTAGATAATTTCAAGTACTTAGGATGTGTATTTTCCCAGTATGATAGTATAGTAAGTGAGATTGAATCAAAGTGCAGTAAAGCTAATGGCGTGAGCTCGCAGTTGCGATCAACAGTATTCTGTCAGAAGAAAGTCAGCTTCCATACGAATCTATCTTTACAGCTCTCTGTTTCCAGACTAACCTTAGTTTGCGGGAGTGAATGCTGGGTTGATTAAGGATATATTATTCATAAATTAGAAGTAAGATGATGATGATAATGATGTTTGTTGTTTAAAGGGGCCTAAAATCGAAGTCATCGGCCCCTAAATGTATCAAGTGAACGAAAAGAAAATTTAAATTTATAAATGTATCCGCTGACTACAATCTAAACCGAATGGTGATGAAGCAAACACAATCAGTGGATCCAAATCACAATGCCTTAAGTTCTGGGATGATACTTATCAAGGCGGCTCCAAAATCCAGGTCAGCAGCCCGTCATAATGGTACTAATCACTGGTAAAGCAGAACCGTGTTGTTCCTTCTATAGCGGTACTAATCACAGGTAATGTAGACTCATGGGGTTTCTCACATGGTGGTTCTAATCACAGGCAATTTCGACCCATCATATGTCACACACAATGGAACCACTCAAAGGTAACACAAACCTATAGCTTTTCGCATTTAAAGGTATCAATCACAAGCAACGCAGTCCCGTGTTATTCTTCACTTAGTGGAAGTAATCACAGGCCACGTGTACTCATGGTGTTGCTGAATCATAGGCAATCTAGAGTCTAGACCCACGGTGTATCACACATTAGGCAACGCCCACAGGCAACACAAGCCCATGATGTTCCTCACACCTTGGTACTACTGCTCTCTGGCAACGTAGAAAGATGGTTTTCTTCACATGGTGGTACTAATCACGGGCGCCAGCCAAACCTGTGGTGTTCCTCACATAGTGTTACTAAAAACCAATCCCCATGGCACTACATTCCTTGAAGGGCCTTGGGCTACCAAGCGACCGCTGCTCAGCCCGAAGGCCTGCAGATTGCGAGGTGCCGTGTGGTCAGCACTACGAATCCTCTCGCCCGTTATTCTTGGCTTTCTAGACCGGGGCCGCTATTTCACCGTCAGATAGCTCCTCAATTCTAATTCGAACCAGCCCTCAGGTCCAGGTAAAAATCTCTGACCTGGACGGGAATCGAACCCGAGGCCTCCGGGTAAGAGGCAAGCACGCTACCCCTACACCACGGGGCCGGCACATAGTGTTAATAATCACAGGCAAACTTGACTCATTAAGTTTCTCCTCGTTGAGCCTGCAGCATGGGTGCTACGAATAGGTCAGAGCACAATGAAGTATTACGAATATTATCTACAAATGGAAGTAAACGACAACTCTTTCACGCTGCAGATCTAAGGATCATCGTCTTATGACCTAAACCGATTTTTTTAAATATTTCATTGCAGATGCTGAATCACTGAATTCCCCTTTCCAAGTTCTTTCAAATTAAATTTTAAAAAGTGTTTATTTCCACATAAGTAAGCGTATTTGGATCAATATTTCCTTATACACAGCTGTTTAAGAAATTATAAGTCCTCCTGTCCGCCTGATTGGTGTTAATAGCTGCAATCCCCGAAGATCTGGCTTCAATTCCTAGCACTGCCATGAAACTGGAAAAGTGGTACGAGGATTGGAATGCGGTCCACTCAGCCTCGAGAGGTCAGGGTGTTTCGATTCACACCTCAGTCATCCTCGAAATAGTTTTCTCCTTCAGAGGAATGCGGGATGATATGCAAGGCCCCAGTCATTCCCTTCCCTCTTCCTTGTCCAAACCTTCCAAACTACCCATCCCCTACAAGGTCCCTTTCAGCATAGCAGATGGGGCCGCCTGGGAGAGGTACTGGAGGGTAAACTGATATTGAAATGAAATGAAATGAAAACCTTATTTCCTAATCAACCGTTGAGGAAATATATGCCAGGATTTCTCAGTCGTTAGAGCATGAGACACTTAGTCTCAGGGTCGTAAGTTTGAGCCCCACGTTAGGCGACATATTTGAGAGATGTATGCGTGCAGTCGTGGCCGAGTGGTTAAGGCGTCTGACTAGAAATCAGATTTCCTCTGGGAGCGTAGGTTCGAATCTTACCGACCGCGGTTTTATATTTGTACAATAAATATCATTAGGTTTTTTTACGTGTTTCATGCAAATATGGAGATTTATCGAGAAGTTGAAATTAAAAATCGCAACGGTGGGTTCCTCGAATAGTGTTACTAATCACTGACCCACGGGGTTCCTCACACAGTAATATTAATCGCAGGTGACGTCGACCCATGGCGTTCCTGACGTAATGTAACTAATCACTGGTAATTTCATGGTTTAAGAACCACCATCCCTTAGTCGTCCCTTTTATTTGCCTCTTATGACAGGCAGGGGATACCGTGTGTTTACAGGCACGATCATATAATTGGCTGCCTGAGTCTGATTGAGTATTATTGCTTAAAAATGCAAGTACTTCCTAATGTCTTCAAATCGATGAACAGGCATCACTCGAGCCACAAAATGAACTGATCAATCGGCTTTAGTTAATCAATAACTTCTAATTGTTGAACGATGTGATAATCATCATATTCATTGTTATATTCATGCTTAGAAAGGCTGTCAATTATTCTGCACCGATAATATAAAAAGCAGCATGGATTTACAGGGCATACCGAGTAGTTTTCTGAACCATATTGTCAACATGCACTCTCAAGTACTATACTTCACAAGACGGACATCTACTTTCTTCCACTTATTGAAATTCCTTGCTGGTAATGCCTCAACAATTTGAAGTCGGGTACAGTAAAGTCTTTGAAAGGTCCGGAGTCTCAACGATAAATTAAAGTTGATATGAAAGAACATGCGCATTTGTGTAAATTCTGATCCTAAAGTTCATTATGAGTGTGAAAACGTCTCTATGACCACTGTAAAGAGGATAATGCAAGGAATTTATTTGGTCACATATAATTGGTCCAGCGAGGTTTTGGTGTGGTTGAGTACTTCTACGTGGACTTCACTTGACAATCAGATTGTACTGCCAGCGGGCTGCTCATACTTTATGAATAGAATTGACGACCAGCTGCTCTCAAGTATTAGGCCATTACGGTGACAAATCGTGGAGATACAAATCGCTTACACTTTACTGCCTTCCGTATATTGAAAGAATTTAGGCATGGGCCTTTACGATTGTAAACTTTATAGCTGCTAGCCAGATGGAGTGATTTCCCTTGCTTACATTAAAACTTAGAATCTGTTCTGCTTCTTTCAATTCTCTCGTCTTTTCCAATCTGAATGAAGTAATATGCTAGGGTGATGGTGGATAAAGAAGGGATTTAAAGTTAGCGCTTTTTCCGGTTGACAGCTGCAGACACACAGCAACTTCTAGCATGTTCATAGAAGTGTAACTTCTATTATTGAAAAGAGATCAATTATAGCAAGCTAAAATGTCACCATCATGAATGAAGTAAAAGTGTACAAGTTCAGGGTTGATGACGGCTTCCGGAGACAGAGCACATCAGTGCAGCAGGTAGAGTTTTACGCTGAGGATCTACATGTAACACGTAACTCTCACCCAAATGTCTTTTTCTAGAAATATCATCATAGACAGCGAACCAAAATGGACAAACCCAATGGTGCAACATCACGGCTGGTATTTATTTAACCAAGGGACCGCTGCTTCGTTCGGAGGCCTCCATATTACGAGGGGATATGTGGTCCTCTTGGCTGTTATTCCTGGCTTCCTACACAGCTACGTTTACGTCAGACAGCTAATTAATATCCCCCATGTAGGCAGAGTTGACGTCGAACTAGTCTACCGGTGTAAAAATCTCTAAACTGACGGGGAATAGAAGCTGGTTCCTCTGATTCGTGACCCCTAAACCACAGAGTTGGTACAAAAACTAGCATTTGAGCACATTCTGACTTACTCCTTTTCTATCGCTTTTTCCACACGTGTTGGGTCACAGTGCAGATGCCCTTCCTGACGCCAACCGTATGTAGAGGGATGTAACCATTAATGCGTGTTTCTGTGGTGGTTGGTAGTGTGATGTGCTGTCTGAATATGATTAGGAGAGTTTTGGCAGAAATACGTAGTCCTCGAGTCAGAACAATTAGTCAGACGCGATTAAAATCCCAGACCCTGCCAGGAATGGAATCTTGCATTTGGGAGGCAGTATACTCGAATCCCACCGTCTGCAGCCTTGAATATGTTTTTCCGCGGTTTTCCATTTTCACAGCTTACAAAAGCAGGGGCTGTACTGTACAATTACTAAGACCACGACCGTTACCTTCCCTTTCACATTATTTGGTGGCCGAAAACCTTCGATGTGTTAGTGGGGCGTTACTCAAGTAGGAAAAAAGGAAAAAAAAGTATTTAAACTTATCCCGAAAACCAAACTAAGATTTCTAATCAATTTTTCAAATTTCCTTTTTACAATTTTTTTTTAAATCGTAGGGGAAGGTTTTTATTCTTCAATTCCAAATCCATCACGTAATATCGCATGTTTCTGATTTTAAAAGAAAACGCTCGGTGATGATGCTCGTGGGGCCGTGACCTCTACAAATGAAATAAATAATACGAACAATAAATGCATCTCCGTTGTACTTTTTCTTATTTACAGCTAAACTTGAGTAGAAATGTAGGCTCTGAGCTGATAAATCATGTTTCAAATACCTTGTAACATTATTCCACGTAGGTCCTGTATTTTCTTGGTTTTTATCGTAAACTTCAAACTTACAACCATTAACTTTGACTGGAAAAAGTCCTCTTTCCAAGGTTTTGAAATGGAAATTGCTTCACCACCGTCCGCCTCTATGGTGTGATTAGCTGCCAACCCCAGAGGCCCGGGTTCGATTCCGGGCCTCTGCCACGAAATTTGAAAAGTGGTACGAAGACTGGAACGGAGTCCACTGAGCCTAGGGAGGTCAACTGAGTAGAGAGGGTTTCAATTCCCACCCTCAGCCATCCTCGAAGTAGTTTTCCGTGGTTTCCCACTTCTCCTGAAGGTAAAGGCCGAGATGGTAACGGGATGGTTCCTTCCCTCTTCCTTGTCGATCCCTTCCAATCTTCTCATCCCTCACTACCCGGTGAGTCTCATGATCGAAGACACTCCCCTTGAGGTGGTAGAGGTAGTATCTTTCGCTGAGTCCGAGGGAGATACAAACCCTGGACGGTAAAAGGTTTAAGAAGGAAAGAAAGAAAGAAAGAAAGAAAGAAAGAAAGAAAGAAAGAAAGAAAGAAAGAAAGAAAAACGCTCTCCCTCTACTCTTCCTGTGTCGTTTTAGGAGATCGTAAGGGTTCGGGGACTTCCAGATGCTGAAAAGCTGAGTGGGGAAAGGGCGGAGAGTTTTGAAGTAAAATTTGGAATCTGCTCACGGAAGATAGAACGTAAAGCACATGAGTGGTTAAGCGGAGTTGCGTAACTTAGTGTATGGAGCCCCGCGGCGCCAGGGCTCGTACGCAATCAACCCCGTTCGTCTTACGTCAACATTTGTTGCGAATTGTGTCTTAATTCCCTATTTCTAGGTATTATTTCTCGAAAATATACATAGAAAAATGTAATCCACATATTTTTGATGTTTTCCCAAAGTTTGGGGGGGGGGGGGGGGGGCGGGAATGTGGGAGAAAATTTTGGTGGGAAGTAAATAATTCGGGTTCAAATATAAAGTAAGCCAATTTCCGGAACTAGCATGAATTTTCCAGCTAATTAATTAATTAATTAATTAATGTTTTCCAAAGGTATCTTCACCGGGAAGGGCTTGTTGACGTTGAAAAGGTTTCTTCTACCGGGTTGCACTTTCGAAGGAAACAATCAGTTGGCGAATTATTCTTTAATCCCGAGGAGCAATTTGTTTCCCTAACCTGCCCAGACTCGATAAAATGTGAGTAAATGGAACGCAGACATCAATCTTGGATGTGAGCTTTCAACTGAGTTATAATGCTTTACAATGGAATGTGCCTCCACCCTTCCCCATTCCACTGTGCAGAACCCCACGAACAGCAAATGGAAATGTCGTGTTCTGAACATTTCCGACCATAACAATTGCAACAGCCTCCCAGCGAGATAATGGTTTGTTACACCCCTCCCTCGATCACTAACAATATAGCTTAGGTCCCATAAAAATGAGAGAATGTGTCTCAAATCACGAGCGTGCATTTAAGGCTGTGTTCCTCTGCGCATAGTCATGAATTGCAAAGTACTTTTAGCGGAGAATACGTGTACTTCGGCTTAGTCCGTGTCTTGAATGTATTACCATTGCACCCAAGTGCTGTGCAGAAAGCCATATTAAAATGGTTTACACAGTTTGATTTTCTGATACGTGTTCTGGCTGTGAAGTGAACTGCCTCTTAGCGACCGAACACACTCCCTTCCCGAGAAATATTATACACTCGGTTGGTCACGTCAGATCCGTGACCCTGTCTTAAATGGTTCAATGGTTTTTATAGGAAACTCGACATTAGCATTACCAGCACCGAGCTCGAAATGGATTCACCTTTTAAAGGTTATAAATATTCAGCTTGCAGTATCGAGGGCATTTACATACTTAGACCTTTCGTCTTAGAATTACGAGTGCTATAATTTGTTATTAATTTCAAAATAAGGATATTTATCCGTCAGTCGGATTGACAGTAGAGATCCAGAACACAATACTATCAAATTTAAAAGATCAGATACAAATTGATAAATTAATGCTCACTTGCCTTAAATAGAAATACATCATAATACTGTATATATTGCTCAATGGCTGCAATAGGGTAACAACTCATAAAAAAATCGAAATCGGAGTTAATGCAGACTGTAACTTTGTCCGGCAACTTCCAAGATATTTCAACATAATCTATTGAAGAATGCTGTAATAACACCACATCTCAAAATATCTAGTCATGGCTTCGATAGGGGGAACTTAGGAGCCATTTTTATATAACATTTTTATTAACTGAACGGAGCTGCTGTCGATCCATTTAATATCACTTGGGCTTTATGTGATGATGATGATGATGCTTGTTGTTTAAAGGGGCCTAACATCGAGGTCATCGGCTCCTAATGGTACGAAATGAAATAACAAAAAATTCAAATTCATTCACTGACCAAAATAAAATAAAATATGTCATGAAGAATGAATGGATGGACATGAACCCTACAAAAAACAAAAAAACAAAAAAACATAAAAACCAGTGGATAAGACTCAAAAAGAAGGTAGTTAATAAGACTATTGCTGACCAAGGGACCATTTATAAAGCACAATGATGCTTGATGTCTGAAGGGGTGCTAAATTCATGTCTAAGGCCCCACAGAATGGTACATGTCGCGAGTAAAGTAGAACCATGGTATTTATCATTTTGGGGTACTGATCAAAAGTAGCGAAGACTCACGGTGGTCCACACAAGATGGTACTATTCACAAGTACTGCAATTCGTACAGGGAACGCAGACCTATGGTGTTTCTCACACAAAGGCACCACTCATAGCCAACGCATAACGGGAAGGTTCCTCACCTAGGTGTACTAGTCACGGGCGCCGGTATTCCCGTGGTGTTCCTCACATAGTGGGTACCAATCACAGGCAACGCAGACCCACGGTGTCGCTCATATAGTGGTACAACTCACAGGCTACGCCCAGACCCGCGATGTTGCCCACATGGGTACAACGCGCGGGTACTGGAATCCACCAGGCCAGGCTTTTTACTGCAACTAATCACAAACCTATTTCGTACCAATTTAGTGATACTACTCGCAAGTACATGCAACCCATGGTGTTCCCCGCATGATCGTAACGATCAAGAGTAGTTTCATGGTTCTAATGCAATCATCCCTTGGTCGCCCCTTGTAGTCGCCTCTTACGACAGGCAGGGGATACCGCGGGTGTATTCTACATGTGCGTCTCCCACCCGCAGGGGGTAGTGTATTTGGTCCGCGAGAGGTATTTTATTTCCCTCAAGTCCGGCGGCAAGCCGGTTAGGACCCCCCTATTCACCACCTGGGACGCGCCACGTGGGAGTATCACCTCTCCCCCTGCTACGCCAGCGTAGTAGGTTCGTGGGGGCTTTATTTCATAGAATAATCTTATGATTTCTGCATTTCCCTACTAAGGGAAGTTTTGTACTCATTTAACTCATATCTTTTTTTTTTTTTATTTGGTTGGGCCACTATTGTAGCCCATTCGCGATATATTGAATATCTGTATCATAAATTTATGTCAGTAAGTTATGTATTAACATGAGCAAGTATTTAGGAATAGTGATTATTAATAAATGATTATGTAGGATTATTCAGGAATCTTCTAAGACATTTATTCAGTTATGTTATACTGATGATGATGATGCTTGTTGTTAAAAAGGGGCCTAACAGCTAGGTCATCAGTCCCTAAAGGTACGAAAGGAAGCGAAATGTAATGAACATTTTAAAAGTCCAACAGTCATGCACTGAACAAAATTCAAAACGTGATGCGGAATGAATGCTTGAATATAAATTTAAAATAATTAGTGGATCCAACTCGCAATATTGAAAGTTTTAAAAATTCCAAAATCAATCAACTGAATAAAATTCAAAAAGACGATGTTGAACAATGATTAGGAACTTAAAACAATTAGTAGATCCTACCCGTAATGCCCCAATACTGTCCAAAGGGCTGCTTCCTAAGCACAATCCTGAATTGATGTTGCTTGTTGTCTAAAGGGTTCTAAAATCTAGTTCAACGTTCCCTCATAATGGTATTTATCGCTAGAAAAGTTGTTGCTTGTTCTTTGCTTGTTGTTTTAAGGGGCCTAACATCGAAGGTCATCGGCCCCGCTAGAAAAGTAGAACCTAAGTATTTCCCATGTAGTGGTACTAATCACAAGTAAACTAGCTGCAGTCGCTTATGTGCGGCCAGTATCCAGTATTCGGGAGATAGTAGGTTCGAACCCCACTGTCGGCAGCCCTGAAAATGGTTTTCCATGGTTTCCCATTTTCACACCAGGCAAATGCTGGGGCTGTACCTTACATAAGGCCACGGCCACTTCCTTCCCACTCCTAGCCCTTCCCTGTCCCATCGTCGACATAAGACCTTTCTGTGTCAGTGCGACGTAAAGCAACTAGCGCAAGTAACGTAGACTCACGGTGTTCCACACATTGTAGTATTACTCACATGTGATGTACTAGGGACAGGCAACGCAAACCCATGGTGTTCCTCACATAATTGTACCTATCACAGGAACCCGTATTATCCCATGGTGTTCCTGACAAAGTGGATACTAATCACAAGCAACGCCCAGACCTGTGGTGTTTCTCACATAATGGTACTAATCATAAGCAATATAATCCCGTGGTATTCCGCATATAGTGGTACTCTAAACCCATAGTGATCCACCCAATGTTGCTACTAATCACAAACCTATTGTGTACCTAACGTCGTGATACTACTCGCAAGCGAAGACAACCCATAGTGTTCCTCACGTGATGGTACTAATCACCAGTAGTCTCATGGTTCTAATTCAGTCATCCTTTGGTCGACCCTTTTAGTCGCCTCTTAGGACAGGCAGGGGATATCGTGTGTGTATTGTTCGTCTGCGTCCCCCACCCATAGAGGATCTACTTGGTTCAGTTTAAGAGAAGTCATTATTGCCTTAACCGTGCCATGTAAACGAAGGCAGTATAAATAAACTAATACCTGTACAACTAAATCAAACTCCAATGGCGCAGTAACCCCGAAAGGCCTTATCCTACCAAGCGAACGCTCCTCAGCCAAGAGGCCTGCAGATTAAGAGGTGACGTGCGGTTAATACGCCGAATCCATTCGGACGTTATTCTTGGCTTCCTAGACCGGAGCCACTACCTCATTTTCAGACATCTCCTCAATTGTAATCACGTAGGCTGAGTGTACCTAGAATCAGCTCTCAGAACCAAATCAAAATCCCTGATCTTTTCTGGAATCGAAAGCGGGTCCTTCGGATAAGAGACGAGGACTCTACCCCTACATAATGAGGCCGACAAATAAATACATGTATCTGTTCATTTTAAGAACGTGTACTTAAGTGTTTGTGATGTACCTCGAGCCCCAAAAGGAAACCTTTTGCTTCCCATGCAATAAAACCTAGGTTATAGTATTTCTCAAATAAATGAGATATACATGGGCAGTAAGTTATCACCGAGCTAGATAGCTGCAGTCGCTTAAGTGCGGCCAGTATCCAGTATTCGGGAGATAGTAGGTTCGAACCCCACTGGCGGCAGCCCTGGAAATGGTTTTCCGTGGTTTTCCATTTTCACACCAGGCAAATGCTGGGGCTGTACCGTAATTAAGGCCACGGCCGCTTCCTTCTCACTCCTAGCCCTTCCTTGTCCCACCGTCGTCATAAGGCCTATCTGTGTCCGTGCGACGTAAAGCAACTAGCAATAAATTATCACTTACTTTTCATTGAAATCGCCAGCTTGCTGGACGTTCCTCTATATTCTCATTCTAGGGTCTAGAATTAATTATTTTCTATTCCTTTTGTCAACTGTTATAATACCTTCTCTTCTGTTGCTTCCATTCTCGGCATGGCAACTAAATAAGTGAAAATTATCACGGTGTAGGAGGCTTTCTTTTAATTGATGAAGTGGACTTTAGTTACAGAATATGGTCATAAATTTGAATGGCAGGGAGATTGAAGTGAGCTCTGTCAGCTATTGCTATTTGGTGATTGGTAGTACAACTATAGTAATCGATTTCAAACCCGCAGAGAATGTCATAACGGTATAAGTTACAAGATGGCAGACGGCTCATATGTGTTATATTCGAATTTGATTGAGGAGTTGTTCCAATTAAGTGTTAGTTCTTTAAAATTTATTCAGCACGGTTCTGAAACCAGAGAAGAAGGTCATTTGGAAAAGGATTCAGCTACGGGTGACGGTTAGGCCTATACAAGGTGCAGCAATAAGATATTATCGAAGTTTGAGGGCACATTCCTCACACGTAGAAGAAGAAATTATGTTGCATGGACATGGAACCAGAAACGCTATATGTCCATGTTAGAACTAATTGTATACGACTCTACATAGTTCAATAATCGTGAGAAACACGCAGGAACAGAACGTGCCAGTATACTACATGAAACCCTTTCTTACATAAAATATTCTAAACGCCCTCCGTTGGCATTTATACATGCGTCAACTCGCTGTCGCACTGAATCTAAGAAATTCTGAGTAACACTTCGTACCCCTTCAATTGCTTAACATTTCCAAACCATCTCAGCCTTATTTTCAACCTTTTCATCTTTTTGTACTTCTTCATTTTTAATTCAGTCTTTCTATAGATATCTATACCTGTAACGATAATAATAATAATAATAATAATAATAATAATAATAATAATAACAAATCTCAAGCCACCTCGGCGAGGACAGAAAACTCACGTGGAGCAAAAAGGGAAAAACTGGCTTGATCCTGATGTTACGGGAGTGCGATAGCGCGGTCTATCGACCCTTTTGACTTGGAGAGTTTCCAGAAAGAATAGTCAGAAACGTTTCCACAGGGATAACAGGTATTGTTATTATTACCTGTAGTACTGGTAAACATGAGATTACCGGGCGAGTTGGCCATGCGGTTAGGAGCGCGCAGATGTGAGCTTGCATCCCGGAGATAGTGGGTTCTAATCCCACTGTCGGCAGCCCTGAAGATGATTTTCCGTGGTTTCCCATTTTCACACCAGGCAAATGCTGGGGCTGTACCTTAATTAAGGCCGCGGGCGCTTCCTTCCCACTCCTAGCCATTTCCTATCCCATCGTCGCCATAAGACCTATCTGTGTCGGTGCGACGTAAAGCAACTAGCAAAACAATTAAACTCTGTTTCTTTGTTTTCTTTGTTTGTTTGTTTGTTCCGTGCAGGCTCGAAAACTATTGGACCGATTGAGCTGAAATTTGATAAGGTTATAGCTTGAAATCCCGAGTTACGCAAGGGATACGTTTGATATACTTCACTGTTTTGGATTAGTGATGATTTTGCAGGCGTATGCTTCAAATTTGGGCAATTCTTGCCTTTGATTTACTAAAATAACGATTAAATGGTTAGCCCTATAGCAAAATGAAAAGAACGGTGTGGACGTGAAATTAGATTTTTCTACTGGAAATGTCACATGCATTTTCTTCGTAACTGACGGTTTACGAGAAAATTCAGTTTTCTTGCGTTTTCAGCTGTGGTCGCCTTCGCTAAGGAAGTCGTCGCTCGTTTGTTAACAGGTCAGCTGATGACTGCGCGGGCTATTCTACGGAAAGCATTTGGAGGCTCACTTGTATTGCTGAGAGTGCTAAGCATGCTCATCCTGCTGTGGGCTGTAATAGACTTATTCAGCCTTTCACATTATCATCGTCATCGTGTTATGTTTATATTCCGAGTTACTACATTTCTTTGGCGTTGTGTGTGTTTACGATTCATAGTTTATAAGCTTGTAATTTACGTTTCATTTTGTGTCATTATCTAGAGAATCAGTGGGAGCCTCCGTGGCTCAGACGGCAGCGCGTCGCCCCCTCACCGCTGAATACCGTGGTTCAAATCCCGGTCACCCCATGTGAGATTTGTGCTGGACAAATCGGAGGCGGGACAGGTTTTTCTCCCGGAACTCCGGTTTTCCCTGTCATCTTTCATTCCAGCAACACTCTCCATTCTCATTTCGTAGCATCTATCAGTCATTATTAAATCGCTTTGGGTGTGGCAACCCTATCCCTGGCCCGGTCAATGACTGGAAAACAGGTTGTAGGTTTCCATAAGGTGAAACAGTGTTTCAGTCATTGTGAGGTTTACATGCCTTGGTCTCGAGTGTCGATGGGACATTTCGTACTCCATGGGAAGTTCGTATAGGGTCTCTAGTGTCCACAAGAGCGTGTTGGACACACATATACTTGCGGGACACCAAAATTCATCCTCACTGGGCGAGTTGGTCGCGCGATTGGGGACGCGTAACTGTGAGCTTTCATCCACAAGATTAGTGAGTTTGAACCTCACTGTAGGCAGCCCTGAATATGTTTTTCCCCCGTTTCCCATTTTCACACAAGATAAATTCAGGGGCTCTACCATAATTAAGACAACGGCCGTTTCAATTCCACTCCTAGGCCTTTCCCAGTCCATCGTAGTAATAATAATAATAATAATAATAATAATAATAATAATAATAATAATAGTAACAACAACTTGGACAGAAGAACGAAGAGCGCAGCGAGAGGATGAAGAGTTTTTGGGAGGAAAAGAAGGCCAACATATCAGCTAAGCAAGTTCAAACGCGCTCCTGAGTAGGGCATAACGATGTATTAATAATAATAATAATAATAATAATAATAATAATAATAATAATAATAATAATAATAATTGTTATTATTATTATTTTTCCGGGGATTCTGTGGAACGCAGAGGTGAATGAAGGTGCGGGCATGAATGGGTGGATATAGAAAAGCGAAAGATTGAATTAAAACTTTAAAATTGGAAGTTTTCTTTCTTTTCCTAACCTTTCCCATTTTTATTATTTCCTACGTTGCCAATAAAATGACAAAATCAGGTACAATTTTAGCTCGTGAGCTAGAAATACAATATAGAATAATCAGATTACAATTTAAAGGCTGAGCTTGAATCTCCCAATTATAAATTTTCCTTGAGCAGTACTGTTCCATTCAATCACCAGTTAAGAATAGCTAAATGGTTAGCGTGTTGGCCTTTGGTCACAGGGGTCCCGGGTTCGATTCCCGACAGGGTCGGGAGTTTTAACCATAATTGGTTAATTTCACAGGCTCGAGGGCTGGGTGTATGTGTCGTATTCATCATCAATTCATCCTCATCACGACGCGCAGGTCGCCTACGGGAGTCAAATCAAAAGACCTGCATCTGGCGAGCCGAACATGTCCTCGGACACTCCCGGCACTAAAAGCCATACGCCATTTCATTACCAGTTAAGAAGACGGATCTCCCAGTTTTAACATCAGAAGGAAGAGCATCCTTTCTCTACAAATTTATACTTAGGAATCTATTTTCAAAATTTCACATCTTCCAGGCCTATCAAAGGCACAACCTACGTTTAACAAAATTAAACCCTATTCATTGTCTTAACTGCTCAACAGTCTGATACCATTAACATGAAATAAATTAAATGGAGTTAAACAGGCGTAAAGGGTACCCTTTCTGCATGGGTTTTCGTAAAACAAAAAGTTAAATTACTGGCCCAAAAACCAAAATGGCAAAGAGGTGAACTTCTGCACCTCTAGAAATTTACATTAATTGTAAAACGTCCTATTTGGGTTTATGGCCCGACGTTAAACAAGGCTAAGCCTATACAACGTAAGTGACTAGATGGAGAAACATTTAAGTTACCGAAAATTGCAAAATAGAGAAGGTTACAAAATCATAGTTACCTCAAAATCAAGTTGAGAGGGAATACGAGAGGGTACCTCACTCTCTATTCCCTGACTCTGTATTTCGACTAGTTTGAAATTTACATTTAGAGCTTGAAATTTACATTTT
The DNA here is from genome assembly GCF_040414725.1 of Anabrus simplex. NCBI lineage: Eukaryota > Metazoa > Arthropoda > Insecta > Orthoptera > Tettigoniidae > Anabrus > Anabrus simplex. The sequence continues at coordinate 209,863,283 of NC_090268.1, read as the reverse complement.
AGAAACAAAGTTACGTTAGTAAAGATTTAAAAGCTTCTCCTCGAGCTAGCTTTGAAATATTATCACATTCTAAACTGGATATGCCATTACCTTGAGCTGGTTAACCTCCCGAAGATGGACGAGGCGCCGCTGCCTCCGTTACGAACGCACACTAGACTGTATACTGGAGCGATTACAAAGACAACCTGGTCCGAACAGTGACAGCTCTTGTAACAGAGGGGAAGGCTCCAGAAAACTTTGGACCAAGGGCCCGACACACCCCCAATTCTCATTGGATAATCAAATAAATATCAAAATTTTGTCATTGGTGAATAAATAAATGTACAAGCTTTCTGATTGGCCAACGACGTAAGTTGGTGGGAAGGGACAGAAGTGTTCGTAACTTTTGAACCTCACTAAACATTCCAGTTTAGGAAACCTTTACATACAAAATGTATCTAGAATTTTAATAGTTCATCTTTACACCAGAGGGCACAACGTAAGTTTATAGTAGCGACATCTGTTGAAAAATGTTCAAATTTCTTGTACTAGTTGTTGCAAATTGTATATTTCAGAAAGCATTCTCCAAGGCGCTTAGTTTAATTGCACGCGGCGGATGTACCTCCGGTACAATTATTATTATTATTATTATTATTATTATTATTATTATTATTATTATTATTATTATTATTATTATTATTATTATTATTATTATTATGCCAGGTGCTGAGCTGCGAGGGTGTCAACTACCCGGACGCCTAGGGTTCGAATTCCAGCAAGTCCAACGATTGTACTTCTGGACTGAGAGCTGGAACCGGATTTACTCAAGCTCGTGAGACTAAATGATGTGAGAGACAGCAAACTCGGTCACAAAAGCCAAGCAGTACGATAGGGTTTTTGACGGACTGTGGCATGTCAATGGCTGCATCCGCAGGTTATCTTCACTTTCTTGTAATTGTGTGCTCAGTGCCCAATGGACAATGGAAAATGTATCTGCTCCTCTAAATGCTGAGGGAGGAAGTTCAAGTGTTTCCGGTCTTGCCCTTGCCTTTTATCATAAATTTACCTTATGGCTGGGCGTCATCTAAAAATTCGTGTCACGAAATTAGCGGTATAAAATGTGATACCTGATGTAACCTAGCAACCGTGCTGGTTGTGATGTGAAACATTGATGAGTGGACATGGCTAAGAGAGATATCAAAAAGCTGTGTTAATAGTGCATATGATCGATGTGACCTTGCATGCTGTGATGTGATTTATTGATGGATGACCATGACTGTGAGACATGTTATCAAAGAGAGGCGTTAGAGTACAGATGGTCGCTGTGATCTTGCAGTCTGTGATGTGAAGTTTTCAAGGATGGCCTTGACTTAAGGACATATTATGAAAGAGGGGCGTTAGAGTACAGATATCCAATGTGATCTTGCATGTTGTGATGTGAAATATCGATGGATGGCCACGACTGAAATACATGTTATCAAAGAGAGGCGTTAGAGTACAGATGGTCGCTGTGATCTTGCAGTCTGTGATGTGAAGTTTTCAAGGATGGCCTTGACTTAAGGACATATTATGAAAGAGGGGCGTTAGAGTACAGATATCCGACGTGATCTTGCATGTTGTGATGTGAAATATCGATGGATGGCCATGACTGAAATACATGTTATCAAAGAGAGGCGTTAGAGTACAGATGGTCGCTGTGATCTTGCAGTCTGTGATGTGAAGTTTTCAAGGATGGCCATAACTGAGAGACATGTTATCAAAGAGAGGCGTTAGAGTACAGATGGTCGATGTGATCTTGCAGGCTGTGATGTGAAGTTCTAATGGATGGCCATGACTGAGAGACATGTTATCAAAGAGAGGCGTTAGAGTACAGATGATCGCTGCGTTCTTGCTGGATGTGGTGTGAAGTATTGATGGGTGGCCTTGACTAAGAGGCATATTATCAAATAGGGTCGTTAGAGTACAGACGACCAATGTGATCTTGAAAGTTATGCTCTGTGAAACATTGATGAATGGCCATGTCTGAGAGACATGTTATCAAAGAGAGGCGTTAAAGTACAGATGGTTGATGTGATCTTGCAGGCTGTGATGTGAAGTTTTGATGGATGAACATTACTGAGTGACATGTTATCAAAGACATGTAATTTATTTATTTATTTATTTATTTATTTATTTATTTATTTATTTATTTATTTATTTATTTATTTATTTATTTATTTATTTATTTATTTATTTATTTATTTATTTATTTATTTATTTATTTATTTATTTTCTCAAAGGGAAATTTGACAACGTATATTTTTAAATCCTGGGTTCGATATTATCAGGCAGATGACCTGTGTGGTATTGCAGGCTGTGATGTGAAGTTTTGAAGGATGGCCATGACTAAGAGACATATTATCAAAGACGGCCTTTAGAGCACAGAAGTTCGATGCGACCTTGCGGGCTGTGGTGTAAAGTATTGATGGATAACCATGACTGAGATACATATTATCAAAAAGAGAATTAGAGTACAGATGGTCGATGTGATCTTGTAGGCTGTGATGTGGAGTATTGAAGGATGGTCTTGACTGAGAGACATATAAAATGCTCCTTTATCAAGGAGGCTTCATCTCATCGTACTCTACAGAACTGACTGTTTCATTTGCGGTTATTCCATGGACCTTGAGTTCATTTCTCCCTTTTGGTGCACTGAATCCTACACTTATCGACTCCAAACTCCATAAAGATATCTCTACGAAAGATTCGGTAGTTTCATAAACTTATTGGTTATCAAATTGTGTTTTATTTATTTATTTATTTATTTATTTATTTATTTATTTATTTATTTATTTAATTTCTCAAACGGAAATTTGACTACGTATTTTTTTTTTTTTTTAATCCTGGGTTCCATATTATAATGTAGCTCTGAAATTCTCGATATCAAGGTTTACGAGAGATTATAATAATCTTCTTCCATGTGTTTTTCCCCTTTTGGTTGTGTTTGGCACTAATGTAGATCTAGTCTTATTTTGCGACCAGATGCCCTTCGCGGTGCGTTGTTTTGTTATGTTTGGCAGTGTGGGTTATTGTTTTATATGCAGAAAGTACATTAAGAGGGGCACAAACAGCCAGTATCCGATCCACTAGAATTAACCGTACCCAGTTGAAATCACCTGTCCGGTCGGAAATCGTACACATGATCTTCTGTAACGAAGGCCATTATGCTAACAATTCAACCAGGGGGCCAGAATAATAAAAAGGCGAGCTGTAGGACGATTAGGACGTATGGATTTCAAGCTTGTATTCGGGAGAAGATTGGTTCGGACCCCACTTTCGGCAGCTTTGAAGATGTCTCTCTCTCGCCAGGCGAGTTGGCCGTGCGGTTAGGGGGCTCACAACTATGAGCTCGCATACGGGATATAGTGGGTTCGAACCCCACTGTCGGCATGCCTGATGATGGTTTCCTTGGTTTCCAACGTTCATACCAGGCAAATGCTGTGGCTGTACCTTAATTAAGGACACGGTCGCTTCCTTCCCACTCCCAGGCCTTTCCTATCCCATCGTCGTCATAAGACCTATCCGTGTCGGTGCGACGTAAACCAAATATAAAGAAAAAGATGGCTTAATTGGGGCCAGGGACGCTTCCTTCTCACTCCTAGCCCGATTCTGTCCCATCGTCGCAGTGAGGCCTTCCCGAGTTGGTAGGACTTAAAACCAAAAGAAATTAATAATAATAATAATAATAATAATAATAATAATAATAATAATAATAATAATAATAATAACAATAATTGTTACCGTGTTTTTGTGGTAGTTATGCGTGAAAGAAGGTGCGGGGTGGTGAACGGGTCTCAAGCTACTAAAGTAAAATTAATTAAAATTTAACCAGGTTATATTTTCTTTTCAAAAACAAAGAAATAACAAGCATGGCAGGTACAAAGTAGCAAGTCAAAGGGTAGTTACAATATTTACAGGATTTGGGCTTCGAGCCCTGAAAACACAATGCCTGGGCAATCAGCTCAGTTTTACCTCCAAACACAAGTTTCAACAGAGGGGCAGAAAACCCCATTCATACCTAGGAGCCCTAGCTCCAAATTACACTGAAAAGCCTCCACGAGGCATACAACACTCAATTTTCAAAAGAGCCACTCGCTCTCAAATTTAAGCCTCTCCCAGGCCACACCAAACTCCCCCTTCAAGTTGTCCTCAACGGACATAAACACAGGGGTAAAATACCCAATCTACTGAGGTCTATAAAATGAAAAGAAGGTTAATTAAATGACCTCTAAGGGAACAATTTGAGAGGAGGCGAACTTGCACTCCTAATACACTTTGATTAAGACCTACTTGGCACTAGGCCGATAATACCAGGGCTAATCCTATACTAAAGAGGTGACTTAAGAAAAGAACAATTTGTTTAACGTTAACGAGAATAGGTTGCGAAAAATAAGTTCACCTCAAAACAATATGAGTGGGAGCTCGAGAGGGTTAGCACTCTCTATCCCAGTATGTAGCTTTAAAAGAGAATATATGAAAAGAGTAGTTACATTTAGGAAAAGGTTACATGGTGGAACGCTTAGAACCCGCCCCGAGAGTTAAACTGCTGAGCAAGCAAAGAAAGAAGTTATTAATCGGCCATTACCTGGTTGTTGACCGCTGCCGAGGAAAGAGGCGCTCCCGCCTCCTGCTATGTACTTAATACACTGAAAGATGGAACAGAAGTGGCGCAGAGACCCAAAAATCAGCAGTTTATATACTGTCGCGGAAGGTTCTAGGCGTTAGGGGAATGAAAACACCCGCCCACAATTACTTTATTGGCTAGGGTACAGAAACATATCCAAGTTGGGGGAAGATACATCGGATTGGTCGGAAATTACTAAAAGAAATTCGGGATTGGATAAATCTAAAACAAGGGGAAAAAGAGGGGTATACAGCCAACTTAAACAATAACAGAAAGAAATTTAACAAGAAAGAAACTTTTGAAATAAAAATTTCTCCAACAAAATAGTTCTTTGACTCCGCACTAGGGTGCACTATTGTTGATCTTCAGTAGTGTCCTCTAGAAGAGAAAGTTCACACTTCTTACTTCAAGCGAAACAAAAACACATCAAAAATGACACAGTTCAAAAACTCAAAATTTTCCAAGTGGTGACATCTTCTGAGAAGGTAAAGAATTAATAGCGTATATAAAGTTCAGACTTCCTCCAGTAGAGGAGTTTCAACTGGCGCAAATTTTAAATTAGCGGCGTGGAGGTGTACCGCCCGGTACAGACCTCTCCCCCCAAAAGTTCCTCCAGGGGTGACACATGAAATTGTTTGAAAACAAGGTCCAAGTTTTGATGTAGATAAGGAGATAAATTGCCAAAAAAATTTATAAGATTTTCTTAATTTGGTTTGATTCAGTTTCAAAATATTGTTGTTGCAGGTGAAGTACAGTCTTTATGTTTGTAGATGTTGAATTCTGAAGATAAACTTTTAATACTTGAAAGTGAAGAAAATTTTTGCAATGTCCACCAAATATTGCTGTTGAATTCCCAAGTGTAGTCAATGCTTATAGTAACTGTTCATGTAGTTGATGTTGATGAAGTTGGATGGCCAGACCGGCCATTGCAGCTTGCGTCCAAAGGAGGCCGCTCGGACCCCTCAAGTACCCTGAGATACCGCTCACCCGCACTATGAGGGGAGCAGTGGTGTTGAAACACGCCGCGCCCGCGGTGAACATATACAGGCTGCGGGCAAGTAGCAGGTCGTGCACCGCGCATCAGCCTTGGCCGGGAGGAGAGCTCCGGCTCGCCGTGCACCTGACGTCCTCGCTGGAGAAGAGGGGGCCCGTCCTCTGCCCCAGTTGCTGCACGGCGCCGCGCGGCTGCGGGGGCACTGAAACATTAAAGCTAGGCGGCAGAATTGTGTTGGACCATCATCTTTTTGAGGGCACAGGCTTGGTGAAGAGGTTGAGGGGTCAGCGGCGTGCAGATGTCCATGGCATTTAATATAATTCAGCCACAGTGTGTATTGGAGCAGGAGACGGGAGCGTGGTAATGGCCGAGGCAAGGACAGAATGGCAGTTTAACGGATCGGGGAAGGTTTTACAAAAGGCTTACATATAAGACAAAATATTATAGAAGGGGCAGAAAGCCTTAAAAGTTGAACTCAAAAAAAATTATAACCTTCATATTCCTTTCAAAATAATATGAAGCAAGTTTACACGGAAATTACACCGGTTTCACCTGTGACAGGTGAACCCTAAATATCCTCTCGGTGGCTGGATTGCTTACTAACAACGTAACTGGCGTAAGAAAATCGAGAATGATACAAGGCCCATGAAATCTGGGGGCAAGCTTGCCCGCGGGAACAAAGTTCTTGACCATCACCTGGTCACCTACATTCAAAGTGGTGGGTCTCCGTCCACGATCATACCTTTCCCTAACCTTTTCATGAGATACCTTAAGATTGGCTTTAGCCTTCTTCCAAAGATCTTTAATATGATCCGGATCTATTGTCTCGGGTAGAATGTCACTCAGAGACCAGAGGTTAGAGAGCGGCGAGTTGGGAACAAACTTGAACATCAAAGAAGCTGGAGTAAATTTATGTGATTCATGAACCGCCGAATTCAAAGCAAAAGCTAACCAATGCAAGGACGTGTCCCACCTGGAATGATCATCATGATGATAGGCAATAAGTGCGGACCTGAGATTACGATTAACCCGTTCAGCCAGAGATGGTTGAGGGTAATAAGCAGACGTAGTTACATGAGAGATGGAAAAGTCAAAACAGAATTTACGAAATAAATTAGATGTAAAAGCCTTAGCATTATCAGATACAATATATTGGCACGGACCAAAAGAAGCAAAAATAGAATTTAAGCAAGTAATGGTAGACTGAGCGGTAGCCAGCTTAGTCGGAAATAACCACGAAAATCTGGTAAAACCATCTACACACACAAAGATGAACTTGTTGGCATTACCCTTTGACTGGGGGAAGGGTCCTACATAATCAATATACAGGCGTTCCATGGGCGCGATGCTTGATGCGAAGACAAAAGGCCTACCTTGGTGGACATGGTGGGTTTACTGAGCAAACAAGATTTACAAGCTTTTACAAGTTCACGGATTTCACCGTCCATACCTTTCCAGATGAACATTTCACGAATCTTTTCACGAGTTTTAAAGATACCAAGATGTCCTCCTAATGGGGTCTCATGATAATACTTGAAGATCATAGGTACAAGAACAGCTGGAACGACAACTTTCATCATCTTATCATGCCTCGATGGGCAACATAAAACACCATTCCTCAGAACATAAGGGACAACATGTTCCCCAGAAGAAAGGGTTTCCATTATCGGAGCCAGCGTCGGATCTTCACGTTGGTATTTCTCGATATCCCTAAAGAGCATGGGAGCATCTGTTAGGATGGCATTAACATCAGATGGTGTGGACTCGGGAGATGATGAACTGTCGACGGGTTCATGGTTCTCAACGTCGTTTGAAAACATACGGCTGAGTCCATCAGCGACAATATTTTCGGTACCTCTGATATGCCTGACATCGAATTGGAAGGCAGAAATACGGATGGCCCAACGGGCTATGCGACCAGTACGACGCGGCCTACCTAAGACCCAGCTTAAGGCTTGATTATCTGTCTCCAGGTCGAATTTGACGTGTTCCAGATAGAGAAGGAACTTTTCTAAGGCGAATAAGACTGCCAAACCTTCGAGCTCATAGATGGAATACTTGGCTTCTTGAGCCGACAAGGTCCTAGATGCATAGGCGATGGGTCGCCTCCCTAGTTCAGTCTCTTGAAGAAGGACTGCAGCTACTGCTGACGACGACGCGTCAGTTTGGACGATGAATTTCTTCGAGAAATCAGGCATAGCAAGTACAGGGGCATTACAGAGAGCTAATTTAAGATCTTCAAAAGCGGCTTGTTGAGAAGGTCCCCACTCGAATTTGATGCCTTTCCTACGAAGAAGGTTTAAGGGCGCCGCTCTATTAGCGAAGTTAGGAATAAACTTCCTGAAGAAATTCACCATACCAATGAACCTGGCGATGCCTTTGATGTCCTTGGGAGGTTTAAAATCACGGATGGCCTGTGTTCTAGAATGATCGACGGCTACACCATCAGGTGACACAATATGCCCTAGGAAAGACATAGAGGGCTTAGCAAAGGCAACCTTGGACAACTTAACAGTTAACCCAGCTTTACGAAGGCGATCGAGAACTTCTCGCAGATGATCTAGATGCTCTTCAATAGTCTCTGAAAATACGACGACATCATCCAAGTAGTGATATAAGTACTCAAATTTGATGTCGGAGAAGACCCTATCTAGTAGCCTAGTGAGTACAGCTGCTCCCGTGGGGAGCCCGAAAGGCACGCGGTTGTATTCATATAAATTCCAGTCCGTGGCAAACGCTGTAAGATGTTTAGACTCTTCGGCAAGGGGAATTTGATTATAGGCCTGATTCAAGTCCAAGATAGTAAAGAACTTGGCCTTACGAAAACATGAAGAACAAGAATGAAGGTCAGGAAGGGGCACAGATTGCAACACCACCTTCCGATTGAGAGCCCTATAATCAATGACAGGCCTGAAGCCTCCTTGGGGTTTCGGAACTAGAAAAGTAGGCGAAGAATACGCCGACTTAGAGGGCCTAATAATATCATCCTTCAACATCTGATCGATAATTTCTTTCAGAGCCTTCATTTTAGGTGGAGATAGCCTATACGGTGGAAAACGGACAGGAATCGAATCCGTCACCTCAATTTTGTATTCTATCAGGTCAGTAACACCAAGAGTATCAGAAAACACCTCTGGAAACGACTGACACAGCTTACGAATACTATCAGCCTGCTCCTCAGGTAGATGTCTAAGGTCTAACAACATCTCATCCTGGGTAGGCGAAATAGAAGATCATGATGCAGAATTACACTTTAATAAAGGGATTCTACAATTAGAGGCAAATTTGAAAGTGCAAGACCTACTCTGAAGATCGAGCACAAGACCAGTGTGAAAAATAAAGTCCGCTCCCAATATAATGGGGCAAGACAAGAGCTTGGCCACAAACAATTTAACTTTCCAAGTGAATTTAAAAATACGAATTTTGACCAATAAGGAACCTAGAATTTCTAATGGGGAAGAATTAGCCGAAACATATTGAACAGGAGATGAGACATAGTCAGGTAGTTTACAAACAGATTTCAATTTAGAATACCATTCAGCCGAAATAATCGAACAAACACTGCCTGAATCTAAGAGAGCTGTAATAGGCTCGTTATTTAACTCAATCTTAAGAAAAGGAACAGGTGCGGGGGAATCCGGCGCAATCCTAAGACACTCTTTGGGACCTTCAAAAGATAAATTTGAAAATTGCTCGTTCCCTGAATTTACAACCTGTTTACCAGGGGCTGAGTCTCGGGAAGATGGATTAGTCGACTCAGCCGAAGCCACTAGTCACTTTTTATTATTGGCATAGGTAGAATTTGCACCAGAAGTTGAGCAGGAGGGGGTGCTATTCGAGTTTGGGCAATTCTTGGCGATATGTGAGAAAGCCCCACATTTAAAACAGCCTTGTGCTGAACCAGCTCCATTATTTGCCCTACTAGTTTTGACCAATGGACATTTATTGCGAAGATGGTCAGGCGACCCGCAAGCATAACGTTTACGGGGTGTGACTGGTCGGCGAGGTGGAGGCCGAGTATTACTAAACGAAGGAGGGGGTTCTTTTGCCACACGCAAAGAATCGGCGTACCTAACTCCTTCCGCTGAGACGGCCAACGCTTCAAGTTCAGAGAAAGTTTGCGGGCACGCCGCGAAACACAAGTATGACCTATAAGATTGTGAAATACCTTCCACAATAGCTTGTACAATTTGATCCTCAGGGAAGTGAAGAGCAAACACCCTAGTATAAAACTTAATGTCTTGTATGAAATCAGCCAAGTTCTCATCCAATCGCTGTACACGATAATAGTACTTCTGAATCAGACATGACCTCGCGCGGGCGGGAATAAAATTTGCAAGCAAGTGTGCATGAAAATCTTCAATAGATGACTGTTCGGCTATGGCTCTTACTAATTTGTCAGAAAGAATACCAATTGCATAAGGATAGATGATTTGCAAAATTTGACATGGAGAAAGAGAAAACACCAGGGCATGATCCTGAAATTCAACCAGAAATCTTAAAAATGAAATTACTTCACTGGTGGTATTAACCGAAAACTTAGAGATACCTCTGAGCAACATTGCCAATGGATGAGGCAAGCTGCTAAACCCGGGTGACATAGTAGGTAAAGGTTTCAATGGCAAGGAAGTTAATTCAGAACGGATGTTACTCAACGATGCACGGCGTTCAGATTCGTTGTCCAATGGGGCAGAGATAGTTTGAGCGGCGATGGATTTCCTATTAACTTCCCCCTTATGAGGCTCTTCCTCGCTGCCTACATTCACTGTGGTGGGTAGATCGCTTTTGGGAGGAACCTCCCCTGTTAACAATTGAGTGACCTTGCTAGATAATTCAGACATATTTTCAAGCAGCGTACTAGCTTCCTTCTTCTGAACGTCATTCAACTTTAGAGACAACAGATCGTTAACTCTATTGGAAAAATGAAACAGTCTAGCTTGCACACGCTTAATTTGATTAGGAGAAGGATCGTTTTCATCAAAAAAACTAACTACCGAAGCTAGCCCAGTAATATTCTCCGTGATCGTGGAAAGAGAGTCGTCAATTTCTTTCTCTCCCAAATTGGGGATGGAAATGGGCAAATCTAGGGACTCTCTAAGCTTGTTTGTGTCTACTGCAACCGTGCCTCCAGATTGTACATTTCTAATAGTCAATTCATAGATCAACTCCTCCTTGCGCAAATAGTTAAGATGGAGAACATCGCGAGGGCCGGGCATGGTGACAGAACAATTCTGAAAAACTCAAAAGATTCCAGCAACTGGGAAAATAGTTAGAGTTAGGAACAAAACAATGTATAGCCGTCAAAAGGGGCTAAATTGAGACCCATTCAACCACGCTCTGCTACCACTTGTTACCGTGTTTTTGTGGTAGTTATGCGTGAAAGAAGGTGCGGGGTGGTGAACGGGTCTCAAGCTACTAAAGTAAAATTAATTAAAATTTAACCAGGTTATATTTTCTTTTCAAAAACAAAGAAATAACAAGCATGGCAGGTACAAAGTAGCAAGTCAAAGGGTAGTTACAATATTTACAGGATTTGGGCTTCGAGCCCTGAAAACACAATGCCTGGGCAATCAGCTCAGTTTTACCTCCAAACACAAGTTTCAACAGAGGGGCAGAAAACCCCATTCATACCTAGGAGCCCTAGCTCCAAATTACACTGAAAAGCCTCCACGAGGCATACAACACTCAATTTTCAAAAGAGCCACTCGCTCTCAAATTTAAGCCTCTCCCAGGCCACACCAAACTCCCCCTTCAAGTTGTCCTCAACGGACATAAACACAGGGGTAAAATACCCAATCTACTGAGGTCTATAAAATGAAAAGAAGGTTAATTAAATGACCTCTAAGGGAACAATTTGAGAGGAGGCGAACTTGCACTCCTAATACACTTTGATTAAGACCTACTTGGCACTAGGCCGATAATACCAGGGCTAGTCCCATACTAAAGAGGTGACTTAAGAAAAGAACAATTTGTTTAACGTTAACGAGAATAGGTTGCGAAAAATAAGTTCACCTCAAAACAATATGAGTGGGAGCTCGAGAGGGTTAGCACTCTCTATCCCAGTATGTAGCTTTAAAAGAGAATATATGAAAAGAGTAGTTACATTTAGGAAAAGGTTACATGGTGGAACGCTTAGAACCCGCCCCGAGAGTTAAACTGCTGAGCAAGCAAAGAAAGAAGTTATTAATCGGCCATTACCTTGTTGTTGACCGCTGCCGAGGAAAGAGGCGCTTCCCGCCTCCTGCTATGTAGTTAATACACTGAAAGATGGAACAGAAGTGGCGCAGAGACCCGAAAATCAGCAGTTTATATACTCTCGCGGAAGGTTCTAGGCGTTAGGGGAATGAAAACACCCGCCCACAATTACTTTATTGGCTAGGGTACAGAAACATATCCAAGTTGGGGGAAGATACATCGGATTGGTCGGAAATTACTAAAAGAAATTCGGGATTGGATAAATCTAAAACAAGGGGAAAAAGAGGGGTATACAGCCAACTTAAACAATAACAGAAAGAAATTTAACAAGAAAGAAACTTTTGATATAAAAATTTCTCCAACAAAATAGTTCTTTGACTCCGCACTAGGGTGCACTATTGTTTATCTTCAGTAGTGTCCTCTAGAAGAGAAAGTTCACACTTCTTACTTCAAGCGAAACAAAAACACATCAAAAATGACACAGTTCAAAAACTCAAAATTTTCCACGTGGTGACATCTTCTGAGAAGGTAAAGAATTAATAGCGTATATAAAGTTCAGACTTCCTCCAGTAGAGGAGTTTCAACTGGCGCAAATTTTAAATTAGGGGCGTGGAGGTGTACCGCCCGGTGCAATAATAATAATAATAATAATAATAATAATAATAATAATAATAATAATAATAATAATAATAATAATAATAATAATAATAATAATAATAATAATTTGAAGTTGAAAAATGCAAATATTTCAGAATTGATCCAACCATTGTGCACTCTTATGCCATGTATAATAAATTTTAATTAGAAAGCATTTAGAGGCTGTATGTAGTCTGAATCAAATTAATATCAAATTACCCAATGTCAAAATAGCCAAATAACAATCTAAATTGACGTATGAAAAGGATGCGCGTTTGTTAGGCACGTTTGTACCGTGAAACACTCTTTGATCTCAATTAAACGTACACGAGGGAAGAAAACAAAGCTCATATAACAAATGAATTAGTTTGGATCAGTGAAATTAAATTACTGTATTCTCCCGAGTAGGAGTGGGGTAGAACAGCCCACTTTTAATGGACGCGAAGGGCACTGATATACTGGAAAACACATTTCCCATTATTTCACTGCCTGTTCGCATTTATATAACTTGCGTGTTTAAACCTGAAGAAGAGAGGACGGCCAATTTAGAAGCCGAGCGAATCAGAAAGAGTATACGAAGATAGAGAAAATGTCGGACGTCGTACGGAGAAGAAGTATTGTTCTTCGGACACATCCTGAGAAAGAACCAGGGGGTTTGACACTGCAAATAATACAGTTTCTTGTGTAACAGAGAACAGATGTATTCTGGAACCAAGTGGTACAAAGGGATCTAGAAGAAATGGGAATACAGGAACCAGAGATATACAACAGAGTGATTTTTAACTAAAAATATCAGGTTTGCTTAGGTTTTCAGGACAGAACTAGGTCCAGAACAAAACCATAATGGACAGAAGTGCGAAGAAGGTTTCACAGTACGAGAATGACAAGGGAAGACGAGAAGAAATGAAAATGGTGGGAATTACTCTGATCCTCAGATGGTCAAATAATAATAATAATAATAATAATAATAATAATAATAATAATAATAATAATAATAATAATAATAATAATAATAATAATAATAATTTGATTGGATTTACGCCCCATTAACTTCCTTTCTGATGGTTCTCGGTGACGCCGAGGTGCCGGAATTTTGTCCCGCAGGAGTTACTTTTACGTGCCAGTACATCTACCGACACGAGGCAGACTTTTTTACAATTGGTTTTACGTCGTAGTGGCACAGATAGGTCTTATGGCGACGAAGGGATACGAAAGGCGTAGGACTGGGAAGGAAGCGGCCGCAGGTTAATTAAGGTGCAGCCCCAGCATTTGCCTGGTGTGCAAATGGGAAAACACGGCAAACCCTCTTCGGAGCTACTGACAGTGGGGTTAGAACGCACTATCTCCCGGATTCAAGCTCACAGCCACACGCCCGTAACCGCACGGCCAACTCGCCCGGTACTGCGCCATCAAATACCACCGGACTAAGTGATGATCGAACCTGCCAAGTTGCGGTCGGTAGGACAGTGCCTCAGCCGTCTGAGCTAGTCAGCCCAGCCTCTCGCAACTGTAGCTACAGAACAGGTGGAGTGGGTGTGATGTCTGAAGCTGAATAATCCTCGGTTGTTTACGATTTTATGGGAGAAAGACACCTACGTTGCGTCCTACAAAGGATATGCCGCGTTTCTTTTTAACAAATTAAGTGGATAATGGCTATTCCGAATCCACCCTTCACACTTAGCATGTAGCAGACGTCACTTTCACTGATGATTTGACGCAGCTTTTGTTAAGGCGGAAATACTGTACCGAGCGAGTTGGCCGTGCGGTTACTGGCACGTAGCTGTGAGCTTGCATACGGGAGATAGTGGGTTCGAACCCCACTGTCAGCAGTTCCAATGATGGCTTTCCGTTTTTTCTCACTTTCATATCAGTCAATTGCTGGGACTGTACCTTAAGGCATAAGGGATATTTCAATTGATATTTAGGATTAATTAAATTACATATGAATCTTTATACAGCAATGCCCTACATACAGCACATGTACTACTAGTTTATTTTCTAGTTATATGTTTCACTCAATATACCGTATATTGTATTGAAAGGAGGGATATTTTGAATTAAACTCTGCTAGTAATGTGTCAATTCATTTTGAGACAGACAGACAGACAGACAGACAGACAGACAGACAGACAGACAGACAGACGTCATTTCATATTTGATATATGTTGTACAGTTTCTTGGAGTTCCGGTGGGTATCGGTTCTTTAAAGTCTTTGCTGACAAACACCAACTGTATTTACTCGGTGTTTAAAAATGAAAAATGAAAATCCACAGCCTGTTTCCAGTCATTCGACTGGGTCAGGTATGGAATGAATGAAGCCTCATCTAGCGGCGAGGATAGGAATTGTGCCGGCTGCTGAAGCCTGTCGCACTCGTCTGGGGCAATGATTAATGAATTACAGATGAACTGAAATGATATTAGAGAGTGTTGCTGGAATGAATGATGACAGAGAACACCGGAGTACCCGGAGAAAAATCTGTCCCGCCTCCTCTTTGTCCAGCACAAATCTCTCATGGAGTGACCGGGATTTGAACCACGGCGCGCTGCCGTCTGAGCCACGGAGGCTCTACTCGCTGCGTAAGAGGTCATATTCATTTAGCGATATGATGGCGCAGCAGTCTATATTTACCCCACGTGCCGACGGTCGTCCCTGGAATACCGCACATTATTATGAATAGACAGTCGGAGTACTGGGAACTGCACGCGTCATCAATCAGTTATTCTACTGCATTCCAGTGTCAGGGTCAAGGATAATATTTTCCTAACCCCTCTGCCATGCTTTACGTAATATTCTTAGTCATGTATAAACAACGCACTTCAGTAAACGATACAACTGTCGGTGGCTGAGCAGTTGCCTATGCTAAAGGAAGTGCGCTCGATCAGAGGAAATACTCCCATGGTCTCCTAAATTACGATCACATTTCCTGCGTCGCGTGTTTTACGTACACCAGCCAAGTGGCTGCGCGGTTTGCGTTACGCAGCTTTCATTCTCGAGAGAGTGGGTTCGAACTAGAATGTCAGGAGCTGTGAAGATGGTTTTCCATGGTTTCCTATTTTCACGGCCTTAAAAATCCCTTTCTCATACCATCGTTGCCGTAAGACCTGCCTGTGTCGGTGCAAGGACTATACAAATATATGCATGTATTTTGTCCACGTTTTTGTCATCATCTTCATCATTATGATCACATTCTAAAGCCATAGCTGACTGTTTTGAGCCAGTCTCTTCAACTCAGCTTAGGTCTTGCAGCTCATCTTCACAAGCAGGTTCTTGATATAAGACACTCTTTCTCTTTTCTCAGCAATTCTTCATTGATGTTGCAAAGGAACTCCTCAAGCCACGGAATGAGAGACATATTTTTTCTATTTCAGTGGCTGCCTGATCAAGGTGGTAAATGGGTCCTCCGTTCACACGGAAGGACGTGGGGTTCGATTCCTCATCAGGAAGTCTAAAAATTAAAAAACTAGGTTTTCACTTCCGAGGACGGAACAGGCCCTTTTTTGCACAGACTGAAACATAAATGAGTACTAAATTAGTTTCTGGGGGCAAAGGTGTCCGTGCATAGAGCTAACAAACCAAGTGCCGACGTTAAAAATAGTGGAAGTATTTACCTTCCCTCGCCCCCTCCAAGGGCCTCCATGGGCTATATGGAGAGGACATTTTGACACGAATATGTCTTAGAGCTGCGGGTCCTGCGAAGATCCGCGTGCCGTGACGTGACTTAACGCGAAAAATGTGTAATGGAAGTGACGTTACAAAATGTTCTACCTTGCAACAGTGGCATTAAGAGGTGCACGGGCTGTAGATTTGTATAGAGTGTGTTGAAACATAAGGCACTACATTAAGGTACGCAGTGTAGTGCCATGGCCAACTAAATCTACGCTGAATCAATTCGGTCGTGTACACACCGTACAACTCATATGTAAATCCACAACCTCCTGTTTAAGCTATGTTTTATGGCTGGCAGTCATCTGAATTTAACACTCGTTGATGTCTTACACTGTAATAGTGACGCTGAGAGGCGCACAGGCTGTATATTTCTATACAAATAAACCTCTGTGCCCATCTCTGTGAAATCATGCAAATAAATCTTTCGTTATAAATATTTGACTATAATTTATTGAAAGACATATCCATGATCATTACTTTCCTCAAAGGGAAAAGTTTACACATCTCTTTTTTAAGACTTTCTTCATTTTCTTCCCGTGTATCTCTTACCTGGTTGCGGTGGGTGGTTATTACTGTTTTAAGAGGAAGTAAAAGTGGGAAACAATCCTCTATTAACAGTAATCCGAAGGGAAATGGGACAAACGGCTAGAAAATTAAAGACCCTCTATGCCCCGGAAACCTAATATTCTTCCTATCCATTACTTTCCTCCCAGCCACATATGGATATGTCGTCCAACAGAACATTTTTGGCTGTGTTCATTTCCCTGTGATACACAGCACATTAGCGGGCAGGCGACCAGTGTGTGTGCTTCAGGCATAGTGACGCTGTGGTTACGTCACAGACTGGAAGAGTATCTGCCAGTCAATCTCGACCATAGCGGCATTACACGAGCCAAAAGTGCAGGAAGAAATGAATGAATAAAGAAAAGGAGAGCCTCCCCGAATGCAGTGGTAAAATTTCTCCGGAATACGGAATAATCGTGGGATAAGTGATGTGTTTGGGAGCATAGAAGACAAGATGGCGATATCATATCGATAATTCTATGATTTTTTGTACAATGGAGAAAATTTTAGTGTGTGTATAATAGAGTACAAGAGTTTAGAGATTAAAATAAGTACTCTTCGCGAAGAAAAGTGCAATACTGATAGAATGAAACAAAGGTTTATTAGCTCTTTAATAAAGTACAGACGTAGGTATGGGTACATTCGTTCTATAAAGAAATAGGGCTGTACCTCAATTAAAGCCACGGACGCTTACTTACCACTCCTATAATTTTCTTGTCCCATCGTCGTCATAAATCTCTTTGCGTCGGTGCGACGTAAAGCGACTTGTAAAAAAATTGTCACGCACTGTACAATTCCATACGACGCTCGAAATTGTACTAGGGGCACAGTGCAGGAATGAGACGAAGGACGAATTACACGTCAGTAAGTAATTCACTTGGTTCTGATGATGATGATGCTTGTTGTTGTTTAAGGCGGTCTAATATCTACGTCATCAGCCCAAAATGGTGCGAAATGAGACGAAGTGTAATGAAAATTTAAAAGTCGAAAATCATCCACTGACCACAATTCAAAACATGAGGACGAAGAATGAATGGGTGAATATGAATTTAAAACAATCAGTGGATCCGACCCGCAATGCCCCACATTCCCAAAAACTATCGTAAAACAGTAGTATTATTGACGAAGGAACTGCTTATAAAGCACAATCCTGAATATATGATGCTTGTTGTCTAAAGGGGTCCAAAATCGAGGTCATCGTCCACTCAAAATGGTGCGTATCGCTAGTAAGGTAGAATCATGGTATTTGTCATGTTGCGGTTCTAATCGCAAGTAGCGTATACCGGCGGTATTCCAGTTGTTGTGGTACTACTCACAGGTAAAGTAATACGCGTATGTAACGCAGTCCTATGGTGTTTCTCACATTGCGTCACCCCTTACAGGAGACGCAAACCTATGGTGTTCTTCACATAGGTGTACTAATCACTGGGACTCGCACTATCCCGTGGTGTTCCTCACATAGTCGGTACTAAACCTAGGCAACGCTGTCCCACTGTGTCGCTCCTATAGTGGTACCAATCGCCGGCAACGCTCAGACCCTTGGTGTTTCTCACATAATGGTACTAATTACAGGCAACGTAAGCCCATGGGGTCCAGCATATAGAGGTATTAATCACGGGTACTGTAAATCACATCCTGTTTCACAGTCTGTTGTTTCTAATCACAAACCTATTGTGTATCTAACATAGTGCTAGCACTCGCAAGTAAAGGAGACGAATGGTTTTCCTCGCGTGATGGTGCCAGTTGCAAGTAGTCTTATTGATCTGATTCCACCGTCCCTTCATCGCTCCTTTTAGACGCCTCTTACGACAAGCAGGGGATACCTTGGGTATATTCTTCGTCTGCGTCTCCCACCCACATGGGGTTGTGTGTTTGGTCCGCGAGAGCTATTTTATTTCACTCAAGTCCGCCGGCAAGCCGGTTAGGACCTTATCCACCACCTGGGACGCGTCACGTAGGAGTATCACCTCTCCCCATGCTTCGCTAGCGTAGTAGGTTCGTGGTCACTTGGTTGACATGCAGAGTTCAGTCATACGCACCGGCAGTTGGTCGAGTCTCTAGAGTCTAGAGTGAACTGAGACAGAAGCACGCGAAACACAAGCATGATTTGAGTACTTACCTGAGTGTTTCATGGGAGACAATGGTATCGGATGTCCATAATTAAACTGGCTATGTTCAGCGCGGCACAACGCGGGCTGTAATGAACGTGAGAGTCTGAATTTTTGTAGATATGCTAACAAGGCAACTCTTGCTACCAGGCGAAAATATGGCGCTGCAAACAGCCTTAACGCGCAATTTTTCATAACGCTGACGTCAGAATGTCTTCCTGTTGAATTGCGTTGCGTCAGTTCCCTTGAAGTGACAAGAAAAACCATTGCATTCAGGTTGCGTGATGTTGATGTGGCTTAACAATATCCTTCATTCTTGGTTTGCTTCTCGTTGGGGAAATGACCTTTCATGGGCCTGTTAAGTGTACAGTGACATGTACACGTTATGAGGACCTCGTTGTGCAACATGTAATTCCAGCTTTGTAAGAACGTAACTGTGACCACACCATTATTTACATTCAAGATGGAAAGGTAGGGCACGTCGCACGCCAGGTGAAAGATTTGCTGCAAATCTTCAGTAAAGACCGCATCATCCTTAGGCATTATCGAGATACGTGACTTGCAATTTCACCCGACCTAAATCCATGTTACTTCTGGTTGTGGGGATATCTAAAGGACCGTGTCTATCGGGGACACATCTGGACACTGCCTGATCTAAAGGATAGCATACAAGAACCTAGCATACAAGAACATGCCGCCCTGGTTTCACCCGATATGCTGCGGGCAACTGTCGACCATGCCATGTTACGGATGCAGCATGTTGCTCAGTTGGGTGGCCGTACCGAACAGTATCTGTAACCTAATGAACGTGCCAGAACCACCGTTCTCATGTCTTTGATACTTACACCCTTTTTCTGCGACGCTATTACTGCTTACAGCGCCATTTTTCTCCTGGTGGCAAGACTTGGAACTTATAATTTTTGTGGCATCATTCGTGACCACATTGCCTAGTTAGCGTATCTACGAAATTTCAGACTCCTCGGATCATTTCCCCCCGTGCTGTGCTGCGTTCAACACCGTAAGTTTAATTGTGGACATCCAGTACAATAAACGAAAGGAATATAATTCCTATGAAACTTTCCCACAGGCTTCGTTTTTTTCATATTCAACCAATGAGCTTTCAGATTTAAAAGAGATCTTTATTGTCTGTACCATAGTACCTCGGTAGTGTAATTAATGTAATCCCGGGGAACAATCTCATAACTTCACTCAGTACAAAGTACACTCCTAACAATTGGCAGTCGCCGCGATAAGTTAGGACACAGGCAGTAAAGTTGTGTGTGATGCAGTAATTCCCTCAACTGTTTCCATTCCAAACTCCATGAAATAAACTGTAAGGTCGCACACACTGAGTTTTAACAACTATTTTAAACGTGCAGTATCAAGCCATAAATCTAGTCTAAAATTTATATCGAGCTATTTTATCCGTGGAAGGAAGCCGACGGAAAGTTTGGGAGTTGATACGTAGCAAGCTGTTAAAAATGCAGGCGAGAGTTGTACAGCTATTTCGAGAAAATGTGAGAACAGTTTGATTAAGTGAAACGACACTCTGTAGCCATTAAATGTAGGTATGCAAGTAGTTCTAATAAAGGATGAATAATACTGAACTTCCAAGATATCATTACAAAGTAACAAATACCGTCATATTCTAGCCGTACAACAATAGATAGTCTACTGGTTTCAGGAAGACCGTGAAAAATAAATTCTCATAAGCCGACGTTACAAAAATGACAATTTCACCTCATCTATGATTTCCATTGTTTTTGTTGGTTTCACTATTTTTTAAAAAAATTAGAATTGTAAATCAGGCTTTTCGCTGTTAACCGAGCGGAATGGCCGGCTATGGAGCCAAGCTCTGATGAATGGGTTCGAACCCCACCGTCGGCAGTCCTGAGAATGGTTTTCTGTGGTTTCCCATTTCCACTTCCAGGCAAACGCTGGGACAGCTTCTAGTGGTACGCCACGGCCGATTGATCCCACTCCCTTACCTAATCTAATTCACCATCATTCATTTCATATGTATTAGCTCCTCAACTGGGGTTGGAGCCACGAAGGGCATCCGGCCATAAAAATATTTTATACATTTCTTCTCACCTGATATCGTACCCGTTATGAGAAAACACATCTAAGGGGGTAGACATGCATGCATACATACATAGGCCTAGATACAGGCTAATAATAATAATAATCGTAATAATAATAATAATAATAATAATAATAATAATAATAATAATAATATCTTGATGAGTAGATTGACCCCAGTTTCTCAAGGGAAGGAGCCCTCTCCGCGACTGGTAGCAATCTGGAAATGACCTATCGACTGACTCAAAATACCTACAAAAAGCAGTGCCTGTCACACAATCTGAAGCTGAAACAGTACACAAGAGTCATCCGCCCGGAAGCCCTGAAGTGTCTAACACTAAACGGTTTATTTTTTTATCGTATAATTTGTAGTGTGTCTGAAGATATGCTCGGCTCACCTGGTGCATGGGTTTCTATAAAGGCGACCTGAGCGTCAAGAGAGAGATAGCGATGAGGTAGGGAGAGGGTGAAAGCAGTGTCAGCACGTAAGGCTACTTCCATCGTATAACAAAAAAGGGTCTGCTAAAGACTTAACATCTCCGTCTAAAGCAGTGGTAGCCATCAACAGCGTTATGTATATTCACTCCAATTGAACACTGTTGAGAGGTTTGGTATTGAAACCAGGTATTTAGCACGAAATCTAGCGATCATACCTTCTCTTCTACCCCGCTGGCCAACATGCGGATGATGAACTGTTCTACCACGTTGTTAGACTACCGTGGCCACCAATGGGGATTGTTACTAACCAGAAAAGGCTTGATTGGATAGCTGAAAATAACAGAGGGAAGAATTCTTAGGAATCTGCTGGACCCAGTACTGCAGGATGGGGAATACGGGAGACGTAAAACTTCAGAGCTCTACTCAAAGATAGAGAAAATCGCCAACTATGCCAGGAAAGGATGGCAATATGTTGAGATTGTCTTCCAAAACATTGACCAACAGCCTTGTTACCGTGTTTTAGTGGTAGGTAGAGGTGAAAGAAGGTGCGGGCGTGAACGGGTCTCAAACTACGGAATCAAAGTTAATGTAAAATTTAACAAGGTTATATTTTCTTTTCAAAAACAAAGAAATAACAAGCATGGCAGGTACAAAGTAGCAAGTCCAAAGGGTAGTTACAATATTTACAGGATTTGGGCTTCGCGCCCTGACTTCACAATGCTTGGGCAATCAGCTCAGTTTTATCCCAAACACAAGTTTCAACAGAGGGGCAGAAAACCCCATTCATGCCTAGGAGTCCTTGCTCCAAATTACACTGAAAAGCCTCCACGAGGCATACAACACTCAATTTTCAAAAAAAAAAAAAGAGAGCCACTCGCTCTCAACTCTAAGCCTCTCAAAGCCCACACCAAACTCCACCTTCGAGTTGTCCTCACTGGACATGGACACAGGGGTAAAATACCCAACCTACTGAGGTCTATTAAATGAAAAGGGGCAATTACATGACCTCTAAAATAACAGTTTGAGAGGAGGCGATCTGCACTCCTAATACACTTGTTTTTAAAACCTAATCTGGCTCTAGGCCACTAATGCAAGGGCTAATCCCATACTACAGAGGTGACTTTAGAAAAGAGCAATTTGTTTTACGTTAACGAAGAATAGGTTGAGAAAATAAGTTCACCTCAAAACAATGTGAGTGGGAGCTCGAGAGGGTTAGCACTCTCTATCCCAATATGCAGCTTTAAAAGAGAATAGATGAAAAGATTGGTTACATTTTAGGAAAAGGTTACATGGTGGAAACGCTTCGAACCCGCTCCGAGAGTTAAACTGCCGACCTAGCAAGAAAAGAAGTTATTAAGAGGCCATTACCTGGTGTTGAACAGCTGGAGAAGAAAGAGGCGCTTCCCGCCCCCTGCTATGTACTTTACACACTGAAAGATGGAACAGAAGTGGCGCAGAGACCCAAAAATCAGCAGTTTAAATACTCTCGCGGAAGGTTCTAGGCGTTTTAGGGAAGAGAACACCCGCCCACAATCACTTTATTGGCTAGGGTACAGAAACATATCCAAGTTGGGGGAAGATACATCGGATTGGTCGGAAATTACTCAAAGAAATTCGGGATTGGATAAATCTAAAACAAGGGGAAAGAGGGGTATACAGCCAACTTAAACAATAACAGAAAGAAATTTAACCAGAAACCAACTTTTGAAATAAAATTTTCTCCATAGAACAGTTCTTTTTCTTCGCACTAGGGTGCACTATTGTTGATCTTCAGTAGTGTCCTCTAGAAGAGAAAGTTCACACTTCTTACTACAAGCAAAACAGAAATACGTCGAAAATGACAGTTCAAAAACTCCAAAATTTCCAGGTAGAGACATCTTCTGAGAAACTTGAAAATGAATACTGTCCATAAAGTTCAGACTTCCTCCAGCAGAGGAGTTTCAACAGGCGCACATTTTAAATTAGCGGTGTGGAGGTGTACCGCCCGGTACAGACCTCCCCCCCCCCCCCAAAAGTTCCTCCAGGGGTGACACATGAAATTGTTTGAAAACAAGGTCCAAGTTTTGATGTAGATATGGAGATTAATTGCCAAAAAAAAAAATTATAAGATTTTCTTAATTTGGTTTGATTCAGTTTCAAAATTTTGTTGTTGCAGGTGAAGTACAGTCTTTAGGTTTGTAGATGTTGAATTCTGAAGATAAACTTTTAATACTTAAAAGTGATGAAAAATTTTGCAATGTCCACCAAATATTGTGTTGAATTCCCAAGTGTAGTCATTGCTTATAGTAACTGTTCATGTAGTTGATGTTGATGAAGTTGGATGGCCAGACCGGCCGTTGCAGCTTGCGTCCAAAGGAGGCCGCTCGGACACCTCAAGTACCCTGAGATACCACTCGCCCGCACTATGAGGGGAGCAGAGGTGTTGAAGCACGCCGCGCCCGCGGTGAACATATACAGGCTGCGGGCAAGTAGCAGGTCGTGCGCCGCACATCAGCCTAGGCCGGGAGGAGAGCTCCGGCTCGCCGTGCACATGTCGTCCTCGCTGGGGCCGAGGGGGCCCTTCCTCAAACCCAGTTGCGGCACGGCGCCGCGCTGCTGCGGGGGCACTGAAACATTAAAACTAGGCGGCAGAATTTTGTTGGACCATCATCATATTTTTGAGGGCACAGGCTTGTTGGAGAGGTAGAGGGGCCAGCGGCGTGCAAATATCCATGGCATTTAATCTAAGCAAGCCACAGTGTGTATAGCAGGAGACGGGAGCGTGGTAATGGCCATGGTAAGGACAGAATGGCAGTTTAACGGATCGGGGAAGGTTTTACAAAAAATGCATACATATAAAACAAAATAGAAGGAGCAGAATGCCTTAAGAGTGGAAACTCAAAAAAAATATAACCTTCATATTCCTATCAAATTATATGAAGCAAGTTGACACAAAATTTACACCGGTTTCACCTGGGACAGGTGAACCCTAAATATCCTCTCGGTGGCTGAATTGCTTACTAACAATGTAACCGGCGTAAGAAAATCGAGAATGATACAAGGCCCATGACATCTGGGGGCAAGCTTGCCCGCGGGAACAAAGTTCTTGACCATAACTTGGTCACCTACCTTCAAAGGGGTGGGTCTCCGTCCACGATCATACCTTTCCCTAAGCTTTTCATGAGACACTTTAAGATTGGCTTTAGCCTTCTTCCAAAGATCTTTAATGTTGTCCGGATCTATTGTCTCGGGTAGAATGTCACTCAGAGACCAGAGGTTAGAGAGCGGCGTGTTGGGAACAAACTTGAACATCAAAGAGGCTGGAGTAAATTTATGTGATTCATGAACCGCCGAATTCAAAGCAAAAGCTAACCAATGCAGGGACGTGTCCCACCTGGAATGATCTTCATGATGATAGGCAATAAGTGCGGACCTAAGATTACGGTTAACCCGTTCAGCCAGAGATGGTTGAGGGTAATAAGCAGACGTAGTTACATGAGAGATGGACAAGTCAAAACAGAACTTACGAAAACGATTGGATGTGAACGCCTTAGCTTTATCAGACACAATATATTGGCACGGACCAAAAGAGGCAAAAAGAGAATTTAAGCAAGTAATGGTAGACTGAGCGGTAGCCAGCTTAGTCGGAAATAACCAGGAAAATCTAGTAAAGCCATCTACGCATACAAAGATGAACTTGTTAGCATTTCCCTTTGACTGGGGGAAGG
Organism: Anabrus simplex; assembly: GCF_040414725.1. Taxonomy (NCBI): domain Eukaryota; kingdom Metazoa; phylum Arthropoda; class Insecta; order Orthoptera; family Tettigoniidae; genus Anabrus; species Anabrus simplex. The sequence goes on along the minus strand of NC_090268.1, from coordinate 209,838,250 downwards.
GTCCTACATAATCAATATACAGGCGTTCCATGGGGCGCGACGCTTGATGCGAAGACAAAAGTCCTACCTTGGTGGACATGGTGGGTTTACTGAGCAAACAAGATTTACAAGCTTTTACAAGTTCACGGATTTCACCGTCCATATCTTTCCATATGAACATTTCACGAATCTTTTCACGAGTTTTAAAGATACCCAGATGCCCTCCTAATGGGGTCTCATGATAATACTTGAAGATCATAGGTACAAGAACAGCTGGAACGACAACTTTCATCATCTTATCATGCCTCGATGGGCAACATAGAACACCATTCCTCAGAACATAAGGGACAACATGTTCCCCAGAAGAAAGGGTTTCCATTATCGGAGCCAGCGTCGGATCTTCACGTTGGTATTTCTCAATATCCCTAAAAAGCATGGGAGCATCTGTTAAGATGGCATTAACACCAGATAGTATGGACTCGGGAGGTGATGAACTGTCGACCGGTTCATGGGTCTCGACGTCGTTAGAAAACATACGACTGAGTCCATCAGCAACAACATTTTCGGTACCTCTGATATGCCTGACATCGAATTGGAAGGCAGAAATACGGATGGCCCAACGGGCTATACGACCAGTACGACGCGGCCTACCTAAGACCCAGCTTAAGGCTTGATTATCTGTCTCCAGGTCGAATTTGACGTGTTCCAGATAGAGACGGAACTTTTCTAAGGCGAATAAGACTGCCAAACCTTCGAGCTCATAGATGGAATACTTGGCTTCTTGAGTCGACAAAGTCCTAGATGCATAGGCGATGGGTCGCCTCCCTAGTTCAGTCTCTTGAAGAAGGACTGCAGCTACTGCTGACGACAACGCGTCAGTTTGGACGATGAATTTCTTCGAGAAATCAGGCATAGCAAGTACAGGGGCATTACAGAGAGCCAATTTAAGATCTTCAAAAGCGGCTTGTTGAGAAGGTCCCCACTCGAATTTGATGCCTTTCCTACGAAGAAGGTTTAAGGGCGCCGCTCTATTAGCAAAATTAGGGATGAACTTTCTGAAGAAATTCACCATACCAATAAACCTGGCGATACCTTTAATGTCCTTGGGAGGTTTAAAATCACGGATGGCCTGTGTTCTCGAATGATCGACTGCAACACCATCAGGTGACACAATATGCCCTAGGAATGACATAGAGGGCTTAGCAAAGGCAACCTTGGACAACTTGACAGTTAACCCAGCCTTATGAAGGCGATTCAGAACTTCTCGCAGATGATCTAGATGTTCTTCGAAGGTTTCCGAAAATACGACGACATCATCCAAGTAGTGGTACAAGTATTCAAATTTGATGTCGGAGAAGACCCTATCTAGCAGCCTAGTGAGTACAGCTGCTCCCGTGGGGAGCCCGAAAGGCACGCGGTTGTATTCATATAAATTCCAGTCCGTTGCAAACGCTGTAAGGTGTTTAGACTCTTCGGCAAGGGGAATTTGATTATAGGCCTGATTCAAGTCCAAGATAGTAAAGAACTTGGCCTTACGAAACCATGAAAAACAAGAATGAATGTCGGGAAGGGGCACAGATTGTAACACCACCTTCCGATTGAGAGCCCTGTAATCAATGACAGGCCTGAAGCCCCCTTGGGGTTTCGGGACTAGAAAAATAGGCGAAGAATACGCTGACTTAGAAGGCCTAATAATACCATCCTTCAACATCTGATCGATAATTTCTTTCAGAGCCTTCATTTTAGGTGGAGATAGCCTATAAGGTGGAAAACGGACAGGAATCGAATCCGTGACCTCAATTTTGTATTCAATAAGGTCAGTAACACCAAGAGTATCAGAGAACACCTCTGAAAAGGACTGACACAATTTGCGAATACTATCAGCCTGCTCCTCAGGTAGATGTCTAAGGTCTAACAACATCTCATCCTGGGTAGGCGAAATAGATGAACATGATACAGAATTACTCTTTAACAAAGGAATTTTACAATTGGACGCAAACTTGAATGTGCACGACTCACTCTGGAGATCGAGCACAAGACCAGTGTGAGAAATGAAGTCCGCTCCCAGTATGATGGGGCAAGACAAGTGCTTAGCCACAAACAGTTTGATTTTCCATGTAAATTTAAAAATACGAATTTTGACCAGTAAGGAACCTAGAATTTCTAATGGAGATGAATTAGCCGAAACATATAGAACGGGAGATGAGACATAGTCAGGTAGTTTACAAACAGATTTCAATTTAGAATACCATTCAGCCGAAATAATCGAACAGACACTGCCTGAATCTAATAGAGCGGTTATAGGCTCATTGTTTAACTCAATCTTAAGAAAAAGAATAGGTGCGGGGGAATCCGCCGCAATCCTAAGACACTCTTTGGGACATTCAAAAGATGCATTTGAAAATTGCTCGTTCCCTGAATTTACAACCTGTTTACTAGGGGCTGAGTCTCGGGAAGATGGATTAGTCGACTCAGCCGAAGCCACTAGTCACTTTTTATTATTGGCATAGGTGGAATTTGCACCAGAAGTTGAGCAGGAGGGGGTGCTATTCGAATTTGGGCAATTCTTGGCGATATGTGAGAAAGCCCCACATTTAAAACAGTCTTGTGATGAACCAGCCCCATTACTTGTCCCACTCGACTTGATCAGTGGACACTTATTGCGCAGGTGGTCAGGCGACCCACAAGCATAACATTTACGAGGGCTGACTGATCGGCGAGGTGGAGGCCGAGTATTACTAAAGGAAGGCGGGGGTTCTTTCGCTACACGCAAAGAGTCGGCGTATCTAACTCCTTCCGCTGAGACGGCCAATGCTTCAAGTTCAGAGAAAGTTTGCGGGCACGCCGCGAAACACAAATATGACCTGTAGGGTGGTGAAATCCCTTCCACAATAGCTTGTACAATCTGATCCTCAGGGAAATGAAGAGCAAACACCCTAGTATAAAACTTAATATCTTGGATGAAGTCTGCCAAGTTTTCATCCAAGCGCTGTACCCGATAATAGTACTTCTGAATAAGGGAGGACCTGGCCCTAGCAGGGATGAAGTTAGCTAGCAAGTGGGCATGGAAATCCTCAATAGATGATTGCTCGGCAATGGCTCTTACGATTTTATCAGAGAGAATACCAATAGCATACGGATAGATAATTTGCAAAATTTGACATGGAGAAAGAGAAAAAACAAGGGCATGATCCTGAAATTCAACTAGAAATCTTAAAAATGAAATTACGTCACTGGTGGTATTAACGGAAAACTTAGAGATACCTCTGAGCAACATTGCCAAGGGATGAGGCAAGCTACTAAACCCGGGTGACATAGTAGGTAAAGGTTTCAATGGCAAGGTAGTTAATTCAGAACGTACATTATTTAATGAGTTACGGCGTTCAGACTCGTCCAATGGGGCAGAGGTTGTTTGAGCAGCAATGGTTTTCCTATTGACTTCTCCCTTATGAGGCTCTTACTCGCTACCTACATTCACCGTGACGGGTTGATCAGTTTTGGGAGGAACCTCCCCAGTTAACAATTGAGTGACCTTGCTAGATAATTCAGAAATGTTTTCAAGCAGCGTACTAGCTTCCTTCCTCTGAACGTCATTCAACTTCAGAGACAACAGATCATTAACTCTATTTGAAAAGTGATATAGCCTGGCTTGCACACGCTTAATTTGATTAGGAGAAGGATCATTTTCATCAAAAAAACTAACTACAGATGCTAGCCCAGTAATATTCTCGACGATCGTGGAAAGAGAGTCGTCAACTTCTTTCTCTCCCAAGGTGGGGATGGAAATGGGCAAATCAAGGGACTCTCTAAGCTTATTGGTGTCTACTGCAACCGTGCCTCCAGATTGCACATTTCTAATAGTTAACTCATATATCAACTCCTCTTTGCGCAAATAGTTAAGATGGAGAACATCGCGAGGTCCGGGCATGATGACAGAACAATTTTGAAAAACTCAAAAAAAATTCCAGCAACTGAGAAAATTGTTAGAGTTCGGAACAAAACAATGTTTAACCGTCAAAAAGGGCTAAATTGAGACCCATTCAACCACGCTCTGCTACCACTTGTTACCGTGTTTTAGTGGTAGGTAGAGGTGAAAGAAGGTGCGGGCGTGAACGGGTCTCAAACTACGGAATCAAAGTTAATGTAAAATTTAACAAGGTTATATTTTCTTTTCAAAAACAAAGAAATAACAAGCATGGCAGGTACAAAGTAGCAAGTCCAAAGGGTAGTTACAATATTTACAGGATTTGGGCTTCGCGCCCTGACTTCACAATGCTTGGGCAATCAGCTCAGTTTTACCCCAAACACAAGTTTCAACAGAGGGGCAGAAAACCCCATTCATGCCTAGGAGTCCTTGCTCCAAATTACACTGAAAAGCCTCCACGAGGCATACAACACTCAATTTTCAAAAAAAAAAAAGAGAGCCACTCGCTCTCAACTCTAAGCCTCTCAAAGCCCACACCAAACTCCACCTTCGAGTTGTCCTCACTGGACATGGACACAGGGGTAAAATACCCAACCTACTGAGGTCTATTAAATGAAAAGGGGCAATTACATGACCTCTAAAATAACAATTTGAGAGTAGGCGATCTGCACTCCTAATACACTTGTTTTTAAATCCTAATCTGGCTCTAGGCCACTAATGCAAGGGCTAATCCCATACTACAGAGGTGACTTTAGAAAAGAGCAATTTGTTTTACGTTAACGAAGAATAGGTTGAGAAAATAAGTTCACCTCAAAACAATGTGAGTGGGAGCTCGAGAGGGTTAGCACTCTCTATCCCAATATGCAGCTTTAAAAGAGAATAGATGAAAAGATTGGTTACATTTTAGGAAAAGGTTACATGGTGGAAACGCTTCGAACCCGCTCCGAGAGTTAAACTGCCGACCTAGCAAGAAAAGAAGTTATTAAGAGGCCATTACCTGGTGTTGAACAGCTGGAGAAGAAAGAGGCGCTTCCCGCCCCCTGCTATGTACTTTACACACTGAAAGATGGAACAGAAGTGGCGCAGAGACCCAAAAATCAGCAGTTTAAATACTCTCGCGGAAGGTTCTAGGCGTTTTAGGGAAGAGAACACCCGCCCACAATCACTTTATTGGCTAGGGTACAGAAACATATCCAAGTTGGGGGAAGATACATCGGATTGGTCGGAAATTACTCAAAGAAATTCGGGATTGGATAAATCTAAAACAAGGGGAAAAAGAGGGGTATACAGCCAACTTAAACAATAACAGAAAGAAATTTAACCAGAAACCAACTTTTGAAATAAAATTTTCTCCAAAGAACAGTTCTTTTTCTTCGCACTAGGGTGCACTATTGTTGATCTTCAGTAGTGTCCTCTAGCAAAACAAAAATACGTCGAAAATGACACAGTTCAAAAACTCCAAAATTTCCAGGTAGAGACATCTTCTGAGAAACTTGAAAATTAATACTGTCCATAAAGTTCAGACTTCCTCCAGCAGAGGAGTTTCAACAGGCGCACATTTTAAATTAGCGGTGTGGAGGTGTACCGCCCGGTACAAGCCTTTAAACCTTCTGGTGAAACAATAAAGTCTTTACTACAGAGCTCATGGAGACAGAGAAGGATATTGTTCTTCTTCTTCAAGTGTCATCTCCTCTCAGAAGGTCGGCTATCGTCATAGAGATGCATTAGATGATGCAGCACAAAACAGCTCAATAGTGGAGTAGTTTTCAGATTATAAATCCAAGCAATGCGTCTTCTTCCTGGTCTTATTTTGTCTTGCATTTTCCCTTGAATGACCACCCGCAGTAGATGATATTTCTCTCCTCGCAACACGTGATCGACATACTGCAGCTTTCCTAATTTGACAGCATTTAATATGTCCTTTCTCTTTCACCTCATTACCTCATCATGTGTGACCTTATCTCTCCAACTCAACCACAGTATACGTCCATAGCTCAAATGCCTCTAATCTGTACATTTCTGTTTCCTTTATTGCCCTACACCTGTGGTTGGGGGACGCTGATGAAGAATACACCCACGGTATCCCCTGTCTGTCGTAAGAGGCGCCTAAAAGATCCTCGCGCAATGGGAGCTTGGGTTGGCGACCACGGGGCCCTTATCTAAGTCCTGGCATTGCTTGCACTTACTTGTGCCAGGCTCCTCACTTTCAACTATCCTGTCCGACCTCCCTTGGTCAGCTCCTGTTCTTTTCCGACCCCGACTATATTAGAGCATTTGAGGCCTAGGGAGTCTTTAATTTTCACGCCCTCTGTGGCCCTTGCCTAACTTCACTTTTCGAAGTGACGGATACCTTCCAATTTTTCCTTCTTTTTTCTCTAAGTCTACCTCCCGTCGGTGGGGGACGTAGACGAAGGATACACCCACAGTATCCTCGGCCTGACGTAATATGTGACTAAAAGTGGCGACCAAGGGATGATTGAATTAGAACCATGAAACTACTTATGATTAGCACCATCACGCGGGGAATACCATGAGTCACGTTGACTCGCGAGTAGTTCAACTACATTAGGTACACAATAGGTTTGTGATTAAAAGCAGCAGAGAGTGGTTCACTGTGTGTTTCCAGTACCCATGATTAGTACCATTAAGTGAGAAACACCACGGCTCTGGGCGTTGCCTGTGATTAGTAGGACTATATGAGCGAAACCATGGGTCTGCGTTGCCTGTGATTTCTACCCACTATGTGAGGAACACCACGCGATAGTACGAGCCCTTGTGATTAATACACCTATGTGAGGTGCGCCGTGGGTTTTCTGTGCCTACGAATGGCGCCTTTATGTGAGAAACACCAGTGGTCTGCGTTACCTGCACGACGTACACTACTTGTGAGTAGTACATTAATGTTTGGAACACCGTGAGTTTACGCTACCTTTGATTAGTACCGCAACTTGAGAAATACCGTGGTTCTACTTTACTAGCGATAAGTGTCTTTATGAGGGACCGTTGACCTGGATATTGAACCACTATAGACAAAAAGAACCATCGATTCAGGATTGTGCTTTGGAAGCAGTCCCTTGGTCAGTCATATAGATCCTTGGGTGAGGCATTGCGGGTTGGATCCACTGATTGTTTTAAATTAATATTCATCATTTCATTCTTTATCATCACGTTCCTTGAATTCTGGCCAGTGGATGTATTTTGTACTTTTAAAGTATCATTGCATTTCGTCTCATTTCGTACCATTAGTGGCCGATGACCTAGGTGTTAGGCCCCTTTAACCAAGAGGAGAAATTTAGGGGCAGGGAATCTTAGATAATCACATAGGAAGAAGTATTATGGTGTTTTAACTTAAGCCTAAAGAGGAGGGGCAGAGGCAAGAAATTAAATTCAATTATAGATATGGGTTCAATGAGACTGATTTATATATATTTTATGTTGCAGATTTCGTGAGTTATCATCTCCACCATATTTATCTATAGCTCTGAAGGCATAGATCATATGCCATTACGCAAAAGCAAGACTTATTACTGTATATTAAATTTTATTAACGTCGTTACCATGAATTTATAGAATGTAGAGTAAATTATCCATACAGTCGTAAGTATAGCCAATGTAATTACGTTGTTTAAGTAATTGTAATATACCAATTAACGCATATAAGGCATATGTATGTTTTTTCAAATAATTGGATTTGTCTCAAAGATAATAAATAAATAAATAAATAAATAAATAAATAAATAAATAAATAAATAAATAAATAAATAAATAAATAAATAAATAAATAAATAAAAATAATAAGGAAATATACAATTACATAGAAAATATAACGGAAACAATAAGAAAAAGGAGATTGCTATTTTTGGACTAATAACAGATTGAAAAAACATATATTCAAGTACCTTCTTGAGAAAAAGTCAACAACGAGCTGGATGCATAATGTCAAGAAAGATTTAGAAAGAGATAAGATAAGACAAGATGAAACTATAGAAAGGGAGTTATAAAGAAAGAAAGTTTTAAGAATGGAAGTCTTCCAAGGAACCCGGTCCAAAGTGGCATGAGGAGAGAAGAACAAAGCACAGTTCAATGACGATGGAATAATGGAAAGATGGAAAAGGAAACAACAAAGGAGGATGAATTGAATTTGACACGTGGTCCCTAGCTGGCCTCATCACCAAGAAGAAGACTACGAAGAAGAAGAAGAGGAAGAAAAACATGTAAATATGTAAATACCGAAATAAATATAGATTTTAGGTATCAATAATTATTTGAATGGCTTTTGTAGATGGTGAGGTGTCAGAATTATACCACAGGAATTCACTACATAACAGTAAACATCCCGAAGCGATGCTGACGTATTTGAGCACATTCAAACACCACAGGAGTGATCCGAGACCGACGACACGAAATTGGCTCAGAAGGCCTTCGCTCCCGCGTCTGAATCACTTAGCCCAACGATATTTATTATTCCGAATAATATCCTATTGTCGAGGCAGACTAACATAGATGATAAAAGATCTGCAGTTAGTTAGAACGTCTGGAATTCATTCAAAGTTCCTTCGCGATAACATAATATTGCTCTCTCCCGAGCCAACAGGTATGTGTGCCACATGTTCACTAGTTTTATAATATCCAGTCATGTAACCAATAACGGACATTTTTCCATGTTTTATGAACCTCATAATGTTGATGATATTAAATTCCCATTACCCGTACGTAATAAACAACAGGTTAAACTAGGGAGGAATTTCATGGAAGGGCACATTATTAGTTAATGTAGACAGCATATAACGAAAATGGATTGCAACAGTATTTAGAATTCCGTTGTTACCCAGTAAGGGCAGGATGCGTTGAGTCTGCTATTAGTCAGTTGCTGCTCACCTTGCTACTTTAAGTTTTTTAATTCCACAGTTTCGCAGCAGAACTTGGGCCACTGATCGTTACATGATGATGATGGTTGTTTAAAGCGTCCTAACATCTTGGTCATCAAACCCTAAGGGTACGAAATGTAATGACAATTTAAAAGTCCAAACTTCATCCACTCACCAGAGTTCAAAACGTGATGATGATGAAGAATGAATGGTGAATATGAATTTAAAATAATCAGCGGATCCAACTCGCAATATTGAAAGTTTAAAAAATTCCAAAATCAATCCACTGACTAAAATTCAAAAATGACGAGGTTGAACAATGATTAGGAACTTAAAACAATCAGTGGATCCGACCCGTAATGCCCCAACATCCCAGAAACTATCTTAAGAGAATAGTATATAAAGACATTGGGTTGACTCCCAAGCATAATCCTGAATCGATGACTCTTGTTGTCTAAAGGGGTCCAAAATCCAGGCCAACGGACCTCATAATGGTAGGCCTACTTATCGCTAGTAAAGTAGAACCATAGTATTTCCCCTGTAGCGGTACTAATCACAAGTAACTTAGAATCACGGTGTTCAACACAATGTGAAATTACTCACACGTAATATACTACACACAGGTAAACTAGACCTATGGTGTTTCTCATATAATGGCCCCACTCATAGGCAACGCAAACCCATGGTATTCCTCACATACGTATACTAACCACCGGGACCCGAACTATCCCGTGGTATTTCTAACATAGTGGGTACTAATCACAGACAACGTACGCCCGTGGTGTTCCGCATATAGTGGTAATAATCACGGGTACTGTAAACCAATAGTGATCCACACACTGTTGCTACTAATCACAAACCTATTGTGTACCTAACATAGTGGTACCAATCGCAAGTAAAGGTGACCCATGGTGTTCCTCGCGTGATGGTACTAATCACAAGTAGTTTCATGGTCCTAATTCAATCATTCCTGGGTCGCCCCTTTTAGTCACCTCTTACAACAGGCAGGGCATGCCGTGGGCGTATTTTTCGTCTACGTGCCCTACCCAAAGGGGCAGAGAGAGAAAGAAAAAAGAAGGGATCCGACAGTTCGAAAAGTGAAGTACCGGACAAAGAAGGGCGTGAGAATTTAACACTCCCTAGGCCTCGAATGCTCTAATACCGTCGGGAAAGGAAAAGAACAAGAGTTGACCAAGTGAGGTCGGACTTGACGGATGAAATTGAGGAGCCTTGCACAAATAAGTTGAAGCAACACCAGCAATCAGCTTAGGGCCCCGTGGTCACCAACCCACTTTCCCTAATTCAGATCCCCTGGGGCCCTTTTTCGACAGAAAAATGATACCGTGGGCGTATTCTTCATCTGATCATTACAAAAACATGATTTAAAGGTCGAAATTGATGATGATGATGATGATGCTTGTTGTTTAAAGGGGCCTAACATCGAGGTCATCGGCCCCTAATGGTACGAAATGAAACGACAAAGTAAAAGTTTAAAATTATCCACTGACCAAAATAAAAAATGTCATGAAGAATGATTCAACGCATGAATGAATGAATGAATGAATGAACATGAATTTAAAACAATCAGTGGATCCGACTCAAAAAACTATCAGTTAATAGTATTATTGACCAAGGGACCACTTCCAAAAGCAAATCGAGGATGCTTGGTGTCTAAATGGGTCTAAAATAAGTCAAAGGCCTCTCAGAATGATACTTATCGCTAGTAATGTAGAACCATGGTATCTGTCCTGTTGCGGTACTAAGCAATGGTAGCAGAGACTTGCGGTATTCCACACATTAATGTACTACTGAAAGCTTATGAAATTCGACATTAATACAGACCTATGTTTTTCTCACTCTGCGGCGCCATTCACAGGCAACGCAAACCTATGATGTTCATCACATAAGAGTACTAACCACAGGGACCTCTCCCTATCCCGTGGTGTTCCTCATATAGTGGGTACTAATCACAGGTAAGGCAGGTCCATGGTAGCTATCATCCCATGGTCCCGCTCATATGGTGGTACTAATCACAGGTACTGCAAAAGCCGACCGCGCGGTGCTCCTGTGTGCTACTAATCACAAACCTATTTCGTACCTAATATAGTGGTACTACGCACAAGTAAAAGCGACCCTTGGTGTCCTCCGCGTGGCGGTACTAATCACATGTAGTTGCATGGTTCGAATACAATCATCCCTTGGTCGCCCCTTTTAGTCGCCTGTCACGACAGGCAGGGCATACCGTGGGTGTATTATTCGTCTGCCTCCCCCACCCACAGGGGGTGTGTGTTTGGTCCGCGAGAGGTATTTTATTTCCCTCAAGTCCGCCGGCAAGCCGGTTAGGACCCCCCTATCCGCCACCTGGGACGCGCCACGTGGGAGTATCACCTCTCCCCCTGCTACGCCTGCGTAGCAGGTTCGTGGAAGGTCGAAATTATTCCAGAGGAAACATATCTGACCACAGTGTTCAATGTGTTCTTGTTTGGGTCATCATTCTATGGACTGGTTTGATGCAGTCCTCCACACCAGCATATTCTGTGCAAAATTTTCATTTCTACGTACCTAGTACATCCTACATCTGACCTAATGTGGTTGTCATATTCATAGCCCACCGTTTTTATCGCCTACATTTCTCCCCAAAAGTGAATGAACAAGTCCTGGCTCTCTTAATATATGTGCTACCCTTCTATCCCTTCTTCTGGTCAAATTCAGCCAAATCGTTCTCCTCTCACCAATTCGATTCTGTATCTCTTCAATCGTGTTTATGTCTACCCAAATCACCTTCAGCATTCGCCTCTAACACCAGATTTCAAAACCTTCTATTCTTTATCATCCTGAACTAGTTATCGTCCATGTTTCACTTCCATACAATGTGGGAGGAAGGTCTTCAAAACATCTTTCTAATTTATATATCAATGTTCGAAGAGAGCAAATTGTGCTAGTAGCATTTATGTCCTCCTTACTTCTGCTATCGTTAGGTATTCTACCACCCAAGTAACAATATTGATTTACTTCCTTTAAGACTTCATTTGCTAATCTAATATTTCTTGCATCAACTAACTTCATTCGACTGCACTCAGTAACTTAGGTTTCGGATGTATTTATTTTCACCTTGCGCTCCTTCTCCAAGACTGTGCCTCTACCATTTAGGAATTTCTCCGGATCTTCGGCAGACGCAGATAAAATAACAATATCATCAGCAAATCATTGAATTTTGATTTCCTACCCTTGAATTGTGATTCCTTTTTCCAAATTCCTATTTGATTTCTTTTACCGCCTGTTCTCCGTAAACATTGAAAAGGATAGGGGATAAACAACAGTCTTGCCTCACTCCTTTCAGGATTGCTGCCCCTTTCTTCCAAGCCCCCGATTATTATCACTGCAGAATGATTTTTGTGTATATTATAGATAATTCTCCTTCTTTGGTATCTGATTCCGATCACCTTCAGAATCTCAAATGGCTTGGTTCCATCATCAACTCACTTTGCAACAAAATTCAGATGATGATACATTTAATAAAATATCTCTCATACCCTGCCAGGGAATATTCCGATGGAGAAAAGGTTTTCCACCAATGAACTCGAACGAACTAACCATGGTGTCGGACGATAACGAGTTGACTCCTTGTGATCATGAATACTTTAATGTAATTGATGTTCTACTTTAACTCCGCTGCTATATCACTGTAAGCCTTCATTTTCTAGGGCATATCTTCAGAATACAATCTGTTTTAATAATAGCACAATTAATGACGAACACCAAAGACACACTACCAAACCTCCGGACGAAATAAAGGGACATCAGCCTGGTAGAAAATATAACTACACGGGTGTTATAATCATTAAAAAAGATCCGTAAAATGAAAAATTTAGGGAACGAATCCGAAAACATAGAATAACCTATTAAGTATCACGCATGATCTGCAACAAATATACCTTTCGAAAACACTAATATACGCCTGCATCCCTATGAAACTGTTGTGAAGCCAGATGTTATCCCTAAATATCAACATAGGACTCCTCGAAGAACTAGAGAGAAGAAACGCGCGGAATGATTACAGGAATCATGGTGTCCAATTACACCAGAAAGTATCCAACAAGGAAACCTATAGAAACATAGAGAACATTGCGGACACAATACACAAAAGACATAAATACACATGTACGTGTAAGGAATGTCGGACTCAGCTAGAGAAACAGTAGTAGACTTTTAAAATTCAAAACACAAAACCACGCTATTTTGGTTTAGAAACACCAAAGAAGACCGTCAAATTAATGCTAAGAATCAAACCCGAAGTCGCTTATGAAAGAGAGCTCTTCCTAAAATAGATAGTGGTGAACTGGATAAACCGAGATGAACAACCACCGAAAAGAAGACACGGTGTCTCCCGGACAGAAGAGCACTAGCAGGCCCACTTAAGAAAGATGGAGGGAATCCTCGGCTCAAACGAAAGCAAAGTTCCTTGCCAAATGTAACAACGTGGCTCTCAATGGCTCCACCGAATAATAATAATAATAATAATAATAATAATAATAATAATAATAATAATAATAATAATAATAATAATAATAATAATAATAATAATAAGTAGAAGAAGAAGAAGAAGAAGAAGAATAGTCCGACTCGTTGGCTGAATGGTTAGCGTACTGGCCTTCGGTTCAGAGGGTCCCGGGTCTGGGGTTTTAATCGCTTCTGATTAATTCTTCTGTCTCGGAGACTGGGTATCTGTGTCCGTCCCAACACTCTCCTCTTCATATTCACACAACACACTACACTACCAACCACCACTGAAACACGCAATAGTGATTACATCCCTCCATATAGGGTTGCATCAGGAAGGGCATCAGGCCGTAACACAGGGTCAAATCCACATGCGCTACGCAGTTCGCACCCGCGACCCCTTAGGTGTGGGAAAAGCGGTAGGGATAATAATAATAATAATAATAATAATAATAATAATAATAATAATAATAATAATAATAATAATAAATCAACAACAAACTGGATTCATGAACTCAAGAAAGATTTGGGAAGACACAATGTAGAAGAAGAAGGAGCAACAGAGGGAGAGTTTTAGAAAGAAAGTGTTAAAAAGGAAGGATTCCAATGTTGAACGGGAAAGGAATCGGGCCCAAACTGGTCCGAAGAGAGGAAAAGGACACATAGGGAGAAGATGGAAGTGTATTGGAGGAAGAAGAAGGAACAACAAAGGATGAAGCAATGAAACTGGAACGTTGTCCCTAGAACACTCTAACGGAGAAAGAAATAATGAACCAAAGAAAGAAATAGTAATATATTTATTACCTTACGAAAGACAGGCGTGGTAAGATGGTCTTGCGCGAGAAGCCATCCCGTGACATAGCGAACAATGTCGGGTTTATTAGCTCAGTATGTGGCGGGTGTATGCCAGAAGAATATCTGGAATACTTTCGATTAGTGGACTGTATTATGATAAAGTGGGAAGGGTCAATATTGCAAGGCTGGCTTGTTAGTTGAGGTTATGTTGCCTCACGCTTGCAGCTGCTCCGTCGCGCTATTTATAATGGGGGAACGCTGTGACGTCAGCCGCCCTGCCACGAGGGAGGGATCAACCACCATGCGTAGGCCAGACGTGGTATATTCTACCTTGAAGAGGAGTCACACATACTTTTTTAACCTTTTTAGTCCCAAGTTCTTTACAGCCTTACGCATGTCTCATACCATATATTTCTGGATGTTTCGACATTGGCTGAATTAGACTAAAAGTACCTTACATTTTTTCTTGTTTTGCTATTTGCTTTACGTCGCACCGACACAGATATGTCTTATGGCGACGATGGGATGAGAAAGACCTAGGAATGGGAAGGAAGCGGCCGTGGCCTTAATTAAGGTACAGCCCCAGCATTTGCCTGGTGTGAAAATGGGAAACCACAGAAAACCATCTTCAGGGCTGCCGACAGTGGGGTTCGAACCCACTATCTCCTGATTGTTGGATATTGGCCGAACTTAGTTTTACACAGTTACTGAACAGTCATGAAACGACAACATTAGCAAGGGTTTTCTCTTGGCTCATTGGCCAGAAGTCGACAATGGCGTGGTAAAAGTCTACAGCTTGTTTCACTGCAAATTATCCTCACTATGCTCATAAAAGTCAGGCTCATCATCATTCCCAAAAATTTCTAAAATATAATCTTCTTCCATGCTTTCATTACACTTCTGTACACCCATCACAGAGGATAGCTGTGAAAGAAAAACACGAGGCACATAATTGTCGTCAAAATACGACACAAGGCGATTTATGAATCGTCCGACATATAAACAGAGCCTGCGATGAACAATGAAACATCAGTGTCACACTGAACTCGAAGTGGAGAAAAGCGTCTTGCTTTAAATCCAAGTTACCGAGCTCGATAGCTGTAGTCGCTTAAGTGCGGCCAGTATCCAGTATTCGGGAGATAGTAGGTTCGAACCCCACTGTCGGCAGCCCTGAAAATGGTTTTCCGTGGTTTCCCATTTTCACACCAGGCAAATGCTGGGGCTGTACCTTACTTAAGGCCACGGCCGCTTCCTTCCCACTCCTAGCCCTTCCTTGTCCCATCGTCGCCATAAGACCTATCTGTGTCGGTCTGTGTCGGAGCGACGTAAAGCAACTAGCAAAAAAAATAAAAAAAATCCAAGTTAACTCGTGTTTATTACAGCGGGAGACATGTTGATATCAGAGTTAACTCGTGTTTGGGACAGCTGATGACATTTTTACATCAGAGTTAACTCGTGTTTGGGACAGTGTGGAGCATGTTGACATCATAAATAACTCGTGCTTGGTACAGCGGGAGACATGTTGATATCAGAATTAACTCGTGTTTAGTACAGCGGGAGACGTGTTTACATCATAGTTAACTCGTGTTTGGGACAGCTGATGACTCGTGTTTGAGACAGTGTGGGACATGTCTACATCATTATTAACCCGTGTTCGGTACAGCGGGAGACATGTTGACATCAAAGTTAACTCGTGTTTGGGGCAGCGGAAGACATGTTGATATCAGAGTTAACTCGTGTTTAGGACAGTAGGAGACATGTTGACATCAGAGTTAACTCGTGTTTGGGACAGTAGGAGACATGTTGACATCAGAGTTAACTCGTGTTTAGGACAGCGGAAGACATGTTGACGCCAGAGCTAACTCATTTTGAGAGAATGGGAGGCATGTTGACATCAGAGTTAACTCGTTTTGAGAGAGTGGGAGACATGTCGACATCAGAATTAACTCGTGTTTGGGACAGGGGAAAACATGTTTACATCAGAGTTAAGTCATGTTTGAGACAGCGGGAGACGTGTTGACATCATTGTTAACTCGGACATAGGATGGAAAAAGGTTAAGGAAGGTACAATCACTTCAAAATGCTTTTCCACTAACGCATTTAATACCCTATGTAATAGAAAAGAGGACCCAGAGGCGGAGGTAGAAAACCGTCAAGGGGATTGGACGGGTCATTTTTAAGACTGGTCAATCAAATACAATTTACTGAAAGTTGAATTACGTTTCTTCCTCCTACGACAACAAGACTGCTATTGAATTGCGTTATAATAATAATAATAATAATAATAATAATAATAATAATAATAATAATAATAATAATAATAATAATAATAATAATAATAGACGCACTGAGAGGCTCAGACGATGAGCTCAAGTTGGCAGCTTCGATTCTGACTCAGTCCAGTGATATTTTAAGTGGCTCAAATACGTCATCTTCGTGTCGGGAGATTTACCGGCACGTAAAAATTCTGCGGGACAAAATTACGGCACCTCGGCGTTTCCAAAACCTAAACTTAGTTAGTAGGACGTCAAACTAATAAAATTATTACTTAATAATAGTAATAATATCCGTTCCATTTAATTAATGAACACCGTTGAGGTCCTCGGTTCAGAGGGTCCCATGTTCAATTCTCGGCCAGAGTGGGCATTTTAATGACGTCTGATTAATCCATCTGACTCGGCACAGTTACTATCGTCGTCGCTAGATAGGGCTTCATTAATTTCATTCCTGACGCAGTAGAATTACTTGAAACAGGCTGTGGAGTCTCATTTTCCACCAGAGACTTGATTAGGAACTTTAGTATTAGCAGCCCCTTACATAGTTTTCATTTAAGTCTACTGGTAACTGAAATAGGCCTATTTATTCAAATATCACCTTATGCGAATTTTAAAATCTGTTCGGTTAGGTTTGAGGGGGACGTTGAACATTTTGCCCTTAGCAGGTAGCAGGGGAAATAGCTATTCATAATTTCAGTGTTAGAATTCACAAAAGACAGTCACGTCTTTAAACATTTAGTTTTCGTGACGAAAAGTAACAGCAAAAAGTTATTTTTATATCTCATAGAAATTGTAACCGTTACAGTTACGTAACCGTGACAAAGTGACTGATACGTTGTTCTTCAGCCATCCCTACTCAGGATATCCCTGAACCGTATATAAGATATTCTGCTAAGTCGTGTTCCCGTGATGATGACACAGACAGACAGACAGACAGACAGACAGACAGACAGACAGACAGACAGACAAATGAACTAAACGTATTTTATACATTTGTCCACCGATTCCGAAATAATAGTTTTGAAAAGTAAGTATGATTAAAAAAATTGAGAAGTATGGACAACATTCTAATTGTATTTGTTTAAAATTGACACAGACTTACAGAATGACTGCATGTCTGAATATATCGCTTCACTGTACATCTAAATTAGCTTGGACAGTTTAATAACAAATTATTCATTGCGATACTGCCAAAAAGAAAAGGAAAGTGTATATTAAAGTAATGGATGTGTCTCAGAGGGAACGGAACAAATGTGATGATAAATTAAGGCACATATCGCCGGTGTCCACTTGGCTGAACTCTGCAGCAAGACGGTCGGTCACTTCACTTACAAAAACATGAGTAATTTAAATGTTGGGAAGAGCATTATCTGATGGTGTCTTCACAGGCAGGTGCACCTGCTTGCTATTCCAGCGGCGCTTGCTAACTGCTAATGGAACTTGAGAGAGCACATTAACACGGGGCGAAGGGCAGGATCGTCAGAAACGGCTTACATCAAATACATTCAGTAGAATTAAAGGGGAATGTACGCTTTGTCTAGGTAGCTTTTACTGTGCAGTTACTATAAGGACATTGAGATATGAAATCACATATACGACGCCCTGTAGACTAAACGGAATTGGTAATCAGTTGCTGTTGAATTCCTTCCATAAGTGAACTTACGAATTGATTTTATATGTTAAAACTTTTAATTACCGAGCTCGATAGCTGCAGTCGCTTAAGTGCGGACAGTATCCAGTAATCGGGAGATAGTGAGTTCGAGCCCCACTGTCGGCAGCCCTGAAGATGATTTTCCGTGGTTTCCCATTTTCACACCAGGCAAATGCCGGGGCTGTACCCTTAATTAAGGTCACGGCCGCTTCCTTACACTTCCTAGACCTTTCATATCGCATAATCGCCATAAGACATATCTGTGTCGGTGCGACGTTAAGCAAAATAGCAAAAAAAAAAAGAGAACTTTTAATTGATAAAAGATAACAATGTTACTCTTCTCTGAATTTATTGGACACGTCTTCCACACATTATGAAAATAATATTACTCATACTCAACTATTGTGATTTTTCAGGCGACGCTACCAAGGAACAAACAAAGAAGCTGCAGAACGTAATGAACTCAGCATCGGTTTTACTTTTACATTAAAGTGCACCACTCAATTCAACACCTATTACAAGACGCTCTTCTGATTAAAACTTAAGCATTCATTTTCGAAATTTTCAATGAAACAAGCCAGCATTATCTTACCTATCCTTCACTCGTCAGCGTTAAAACTCCTCTCTTACTATACCCGCAAACCGTACATCAGTGAATAACCGCTCATTCTATATGTACACTACTAGGCTATGGAAATTCTTACCGTTGAGAGTTAGAAACTGCACATCAGTCTCTGCTGATGGGATGTCCACCCGAGTGCATTTCCAGGTTCCATGAATGAATAGATGTGAATTTCAGATAGAATGGCATAATACACTCACGGAAATGGAAAGTGTTACACCATGAATACCTTAACAGAATGCTACCCAACTGATACCCAAGGATTTCCATGCCTGTGAGATGTACCGATTAACATTTCATCCTCATACGACGTAATTGTTAGTACAGGAAAATGTCATTCCTAAAGATTGCGGCTGGCGTGTGTACGTGATGGCTGTTGGGTGTGTCTAACGTTACTGTCTCCGTTCAAGTAGAGATCGCAACATAGCATACCTTGAGAACGAAAAAAGACAGATTATCGACATCATTCGCATTTTGTGAAAGGTCGAATCATTGACATGAGGGATATGAGGGCATCATACCGACAGATTGCGCAGAAAGTTGGCCATAGTGAAATGAATGCAGAACGAGTACTAACGAGGCGGACTCAGGACATCAGCGTGGGACGAAATGCAGACACGGGTCCTTCGAAAAGGACTACGCCACGACAAGATCGTAGGATTCGTCGACTGGCTCTGACGAATAGGCGGATCGCAACAGCTGAAATCCGGGCAGTGGTTACAAGCAGAGTGTCACGGCAAACTGGAAGATGACTTGAGATCTGGAGTTGCTATGCATTGTTTGCCGCTGAAACCACACCACAGACAACCGAAACTTGCGTGGTAGAGAGCTTTCTGTGGTGTTCAGCGATGAGTATCGCTTCTTCTTGTGGAGATCAGATCGACGTGAACATGTCCGTAGACGACCTGGTGAAAGGTGACAGGAAAAAGTGATTATCGAGGCACATACCTTTCCAAAATCCTGGAATGGTGGTGTTGGGAACAATTTGATATGACAACAGGACGGATTTGGTACTTGTTGAATGTGGATTAAATTCTCGCCA
Organism: Anabrus simplex; assembly: GCF_040414725.1. Lineage (NCBI taxonomy): Eukaryota > Metazoa > Arthropoda > Insecta > Orthoptera > Tettigoniidae > Anabrus > Anabrus simplex. Next base: position 209,818,592 of record NC_090268.1, on the reverse strand, counting down.
ATATGTGGCAAGAATCGTAAAGCCTTTTGTCATACCCTTCATGACGAGGGTACAAACTGGCATAATCCTGCAGGATAATGCAAGAACCCACACTGCAGATCACACCAGAAACGCCTTGAGTACTGTGCAGATCCTTGATTGACCTGACCGGTTCCCTGATTTGTCACCCATTGAGCATGCCTGGGATGTGATGGGAAGACCTATACGGTTATACTAGCTTTTAGCCAGCAGTCCTCATGAACTGAGACAGCATGTGTTTCAGGCATGGCAAGAAATCCCTTAAGATGACATTCGGGGCTGTTTGCTTCGATTCCACACGGAATACAAGATGTATTCGTGTCCTTGGGGGCCATACGTTATACTGATGATGATGGTGATGGTGATGGACAGTTCGGAATGGGCTGAAATTTGAACTGTTTAATACTTATTACGTGATGAATATGTCCACAATGTTTGATAAATATCGGAGTGGAACTTCAAGGTGTAACATTTTCCATTTCCGCTAGTGTACTTAAGTATCTATATATTAAACTAGTTTAATAAAAACAGATTTGGCAAATCCGTCTGTCCGTTCTAATAAATCAAGTTGCTTCATTTTTGCTTTGTTCTTTCCAGTCTTACCTTCCGGTGAATCACGAGACATTGCTAGGTCTCTAAGTTTAGCAAACTTCGAGTCATCATAAAATAATATAATTAAATTATATCCCCAATAACTGCAGGCTAGGTTTTACGCTATCCCGCAATACATTCTATACTTATCAGGTTGCTAAGCGACGAAATATCTCACTTATATTCTGAAATAAATGATTTTCATCCTTAGTAATGTCATGTTTGATTGTACTTGTCAAGAAAGAGTGTATGCACTTCCTCTGATCACGAAAGAATACTATTCCCTGCTAGATACTCTTCGATTCTCTAACCTTTCCCAGCTTCCAAATATTTTCAACAGACGTCAGAACGTTCCTAATAACTTACTGATGAGAGAAGAAAGTCTACCTACGAACAGACGCAATCATTACATACGCCTTAGACACCTAGCGAAGGATATCCTAGCTACACTAGAAAGAGTGCAGGCCATATATCTTTAAAAAGTATCTGCCTGGCTAAACATGCTCCTTCGAGACTAACCTAAGAGATCACAAGACACCGTTCTATAGAGAAAAACTGCGATTAAAAATACCATACACCGGGGGAGTTGGCCGTGCGATTAGGGGCGCGCAGATGTGAGCTTGCATCCGGGAGATAGTGGGTTCGAACCCCACTGTCACCAGCCCTGATGATGGTTTTTCCGTGGTTTCCCAATTCCTGACCAGGCAAATGCCGAGGCTGTACCTTATTTAAGGCCACGGCCGATTCCTTCCCACTCCTAGGCCTTTGCAATCCCATCGTCGCCATAAGAACTATCTGTGTCAGTGCGACGTAAAGCAAATTGTAAGAAAGTACCATTGCTTTCTACGACACAATAACAAGCTTTACATCAAGAACTGCAGGATAAATAAAGCGAATATATGGATAGATTTTTACCAAACATACGGCATGATGACGTCAGAACAGATGTGAATTCTGACTACTAACTGTGGCATACTATAACGTGCTTCTTACTAAATGTTCATAAAACAATTGAAAAAGAGAGGCACAACAATATTACTACGACAGGCATATCACGACGAGTTATCTGACCTATTTATAACGTATGCTTTGGAAATGCTGGGCTCCTCTAGGATACATTAATTTATACATGTGTTCAGATGCGCTAAGTCATGTAGATTATTTGTTTTCTACGTAACCCCAGAACCAATGGTGCACTCTATGTTATAACATAGTTGCATTTGTTTAAATTATTGTTTGAATCATCACTATCATCTAGTTACATCCTCCCCTATTTATACTGCCTATTATATTATAAAGGCTCCATTTCCCCCAGTCATCTTCATCATCACTGTCATAATCATCATCTTGTTCCTTTGTATGAATAGACTATTTAACCTCTAACAAAGAATGTGGTCAAGTGTAAGAGAGGCGAAAAGCATTAATTTCGCCACATGTGAAGGCGAAATTAATTAATTAAATAAATAAATAAATAAATAAATAAATAAATAAATTAAATGGTCTTATGGCAGATTTTGTCAAAAGCCTGAAGTCCAATATCTTGGAACTTGAAAATAGTTTCAAAGAGTATGGTATGAAAATTAGTCTTTGCAAGACTAAATTGATGTCGGAAGGTAAGAAATCAAAGGGAATTGAATGTCAGATTGGGGATAAAAAGCTGGAACAGGTAATAATTTCAATAATTTAGGATGTGTGTGAGGTTGAATTAAGGTGCAGTAAACCTAATGCAGTTATTTCGCAGTTGCGATCAACAATATTCTGTAAGAAAGAAGTCATCTCCCAGACGAAACTATATTTAACACCTATTTTCAGACCAACTTTGATGTACGGGAGTGAAAGCTAGGAGGACACAGCATATCTTATTCATAAGCTACAAGTAACAGACATGAATGTAGCGAGAATGATTGCTGGTGGAAACAGGGGGGAACAGTGGCTGGAGGGTGCTTGGAATGAGTAAATAAAGGCTAATTTAGGAATGAACTCGATGGATGAAACTGTACGCATAAACCGTCTTCGATGATGGGGACATTTGAGGTGAATGGAGGAGGATAGGTTACCTGGTAGAATAATGGACTCTGTTATAGAGGGTTATAGGAGTAGAGGGAGACCAAGGGCCTATTCCACGAACGAACTTTGCAACTTTTCACTTTGCACTTCGCACTTTTCAGTTCAGATTTTGTTCCACTATCGCTTTTCAGATTTAGCTTGCAAAGTGAAAAGTGAAAAGTGAAAAGTTAGAAATCTTTTCACTTTTCAAGCCTGTTATGTTCCTCTATTGGTACAGAAATGCAAAGTGCAAAGAAATGAAGTGAAAAGTTTTCATAAATCTTGCAAAGAGATGATTCCCTTTTCATATGTTAATTAACAAGTATGTACATTAGTTTCTCGGCGTAGAATTTGGTTTAGTGATATAAACACGTCATGACGTGAGCTTTTGTTAGCATCAAGTGAGGACAGTGATGAAGAATCCAATAATGGAACGTACAAAGACAGGATTAATTTTCATAACCTCACTTCGACGTAACAACGCGAGTGTTTTCGTATTATCCCAAGAGGCTGACTATATTCTTGAAATGATCGGTAATTTATTGAAAGATAAAGAAGTAAATTCCTTTCCAAAAAAGAACAAATTCTTATGTTTACATTTTTTAGTAAATGGTACCCAGCTGTACTGTGTAACAGCAATGCATGGGACATCAAAATCAATTATTTGCAGAACTGTTACCAAAGTCGTAGATGTTATTGTAAATGTAATATTTGCTAACAGTACGTTGGCCTGATAATCCACTTAATATAGCGACGGGATTTCTAATGAAGGGTGAATGTCCTTCTGTGTGTGGATGTGTTGTCGGTACTCTCGTTAACATTGATGTGTGTCATCATTTGAGAGGTTATCTTTAAAGTTGTCAAAAAAGGATGTCACGTTTCTCCTTGACAACTTCAAGCACAGACAGCTTCTTGTAAATAACCTTTCTTTCCCACGATAAAAACTTAAACGGTACGACAATTATACCGCCAAGTTCGCCGCGGAAAGTAAAGCATTAAAATCATAGAGTATTAGGCCTATACAGTTTGCTCATAGAATAAACTCGATCGGATCACTCATTCGCAAAGACTTTTCACTTTGCGAAGAAATTGAAAAGTACAGCCTAATTCATGGTGGAACAGAAAGACTTTGCACTTTGCAAGAATTGAAAAGTGAAAAGTGCAAAGTTGAAAAGTTGCAAAGTTCGTTCGTGGAACAGGCCCCAAGACGACGATGGTTAGACTCAGTTTCTAACGATTTAAAGATAAGAGGTACAGAACTAAACGTGGCCACAGAACTAGTTACAAACAGAGAATTGTGGCGGCTGTTACTAAATTCACAGGGGCTTGCAGACTGAACGCTGAAAGGTAGATAAATAAATAAATAAATAAATAAATAAATAAATAAATAAATAAATAAATAAATAAATAAATAATAAACATATGAAAGAATCGAGGAAAACTAGTAGCTTCAATCACCTTCAACACCCCATTCCAAGAAGCTACAACCCTGACGCGCTTTGAAGGTACGAAGATAGTGGGACGAATCCTATGGATTATTATTATTATTATTATTATTATTATTATTATTATTATTATTATTATTATTATTATTATTATTATTATTATTATTATCGTATTCATCACGTAGGCTCAGTGGATCTCGAACCAGTCCTCAGACACCGGTATAATCCATAGACTGGCCTGTAAGCAAACCCATGGCCTCTCGTTATCGCGCTAATTCTCTTAGCCTTAGGCCAAGTGTTCGGCCAAAAGAAATAGCTTGTTTGTATTTTAATAGTTAATTAATTAATTTACGAGAGACAAACATCCACAGATTTTAGAACCCAAGGATTATGGCCGCTACGTCTCACACTTTGTCAACAAAATCAACACGGGTTTAGGGCACCCCCTCTGTTTCGAGTTAGTAGGCTGCCCGCAGCGCAGGCTATCTCTAAACGACGAATGAATGCGGGGGGATTGAAATAATCCTGAGTTAGACGTGGTGGGTGTCAGTGAATACAGATTATCATTAGTAGCCTCTTATCTGGGCTGCTGTTGCTACAGGAGTTCAAAGCCGCTTAGCGCAGTACTGTAAGAAACGACAGGAACTGGGAAAGAGAGCAGTCCAGTGGAGAGAAGGATAGAATTTTGGGAGAATTGCCACCATTCAATGGCTACTAGAGATACTGAAACGAAGCTCCTTCCCTTCCCTCTCTTCACACACATGGCCATATTTGTTCTGAAAATTATATAGGGCCGACCGGGTGGTTCTATCAGCCCCTTAGAATTCATGGAGCTCTGCAACCCATCTAATCCATATAGTCCTTAAGGGCGATATTGCTCTGCTTGCTACCAGTATGTAAACAATGTAAAAGAAAGCAGATTGGCGCAGGAAAAATTACTATATGTTATCTCGCGCCAATACAAAAGGACTATTCCACAAACATTGTGATTCTTGTGTACCATTATAATACACATACCGCTAATTTGCTGTTGCTAGTCAATTCCGACTCTCCATGGCCCCATTTTCTTCTGTCCTCCACTATATCCACAAGGATTTTCAAACGGAGATCTATGACATAATTGATGCCATCACTCTGTCTCATCCGTTATCTTCCTCTTCTCCAGATACCATCAGCCGTCCTCAGTATTAAGGTCTTTTTCAGTGAATAATTTCTCATAAATTACCGAAATACTTCAGTTTTTTGTTTTAGTATTTGTCTTTCAAATGAGCATCCTCGATGTATTTTGATTTGTATCCTCCTCCATTCGCCTCACATGACCCATCATCAAAGCTAGTTTCTGCATGCAGCTTCATCCAGCGAGTTCATTCCTAAATTAGAATTTATTTCCTCATTCCGAGTACCTCCTGCCACTCTTCCCTACTGTTTCTACCAGCAATCATTCTCGCTACATTCATGTCTGTTAATTGTAGCTTATGAATAAGACATGTTGAGTCCTCCTTGCATTCACTCTTTTCGAAGTGGCCAGCTTTCTAGGGCATGAACTTGGAGGAGTACTACTTCGACCTGCCTCACTGTTGTTTGAGGTTATGGGAGTGGCGGGTAAATACTCACTACTCCTAATAGCAACACTTCCAAGCTTCAAGCGTGCCTTCCTGTTCTTATATTTATTCTCACGGCACTTAATTCTGCCGAACTTTTTAATCCTCCGCATTTTGAAAGTAAACACTCTAAGTAACAATATAGCACAACATGCGCCAAACTATACGAATATAACCAAACACAGCGACATGACACTTTCCAGACAGTAGTACCAATAGTTAAGCAACAAATTAATTCATAACGAAGCCACGTTCACTAATGCATATGAATTTCCTAAAAAGCGTGCAGTCAGAGGAGGACGTGGCTTTTATAAATGGGAGACGATTCCAGAAATGTGTGGATTTTCAGCATCTCCTGTTATAAGGTACGAGCTTATTTTCTTCATTCTTATTTTCTTAATTTTAATTATTATCTCATATCATGCACAGATAAAGCGAGTGAAGTGCTGTCCGTGTTGCCATGCTGCGGAGCGGGGAGTGATGAGTCAACGGGAGCGCATAAGCTGGACGCACCTGCCGGCCAACAGACGAGAGAAAATCACCGTAAAAAGTTACTTATATTTTTCTCAACAATCTTAATTCCAATTTCTGTTTCACATAACTCTGCATTCCTCATAATACTTTGTACATAAGTTGAAATAGGGTGGCAATATGTAGCCTGTCTTGACCCATTTAGTTGTTCCATATAGTTGTTCTCACCACAGCTTCTTGATAAGAGTTGAGATTCCTCAGAAGACAAATAAGATGATCTGCTATTCCCATATTCTTGAGTGCTTGCCACAATTTATTGTGGCGAACATAGTCAAAGGTTTTATCGTATTGAATAAAACATAAATATAGGTATTTCTAGAATTCTCTTGCTTTCTCTATAATCCAGCTAATGATAGCAATTTTATCTCTGGTTCCTCTGCCTTAAGAAAACCGATTTTCACTTAAGGCTGTTCTCGGTCTACGCACTACCGAAGACGTTTTGCAGGATCTTGAGCATAACTTTGCTAACATGTGAGATAAGAGTGATTGTTCCGTAATTCGAAAATATTTAGCACTGCCGCTCTTTGGAATTGGGGTGAACACTTTTCCATACCTGACCATCTATATCTTTATCTCGTTCGCTTTTCTGACGAACTTCTTACCTTCTGATACATATGTGTTCTCATTGACATGGGTATCATAGCCGACTCTGACTTCTAATTGCACACGCAAACTTAGCCCAAGCAGATGACCGATGTCGCCTTTGTCGTCCTGTGATTTTACGACGTTATGTTCCAGATCTTGTCCATCTGGCTTTTTAATGGCTCTTCTTCTAACTTTTTGTCTACCAGGCGAATTAGCCGTGCGGTTAGAGGCGCGCAGCTGTGAGCTTGCATCCGGGAGATATTGGGTTCGAATCCCACTGTCGGTTTTCCGTGGTTTCCCATTTTCACACCAGGCAAATGCTGGGGCTGTACCTTAATCAAGGCCACGGCCGCTTCCTTCCAACTCCTAGGCCTTTCCTATCGCATCGTCGCCATAAGACCTGTCTGTACCGAGCTCGATAGCTGCAGTCGCTTAAGTGCGGCCAGTATCCAGTATTCGGGAGATAGTAGGTTCGAACCCCACTGTCGGCAGCCCTGAAAATGGTTTTCCGTGGTTTCCCATTTTCACACCAGGCAAATGCTGGGGCTGTACCTTTATTACGGCCACGGCCGCTTCCTTCCCATTCCTAGGCCTTCCCTGTCCTATCGTCGCCATAAGACCTATCTGTGTCGGTGCGACGTAAAGCAACTAGCAAAAAAAGAACAGACCTGTCTGTGTCGGTGCGACGTAAAGCCACTAGGAAAAAAAAACTTTTTGTCCTTGTGAAGGGTAATGGTGAGCGACACATTGTTTCTCAACGCTAGTTTTTACAAGCGTTACTTCAAACGTTTTAAGATGTGAACACTATTGGTCTCGGAGGTTACCAACGTGCTTTATTGCACTTATATGAAAGGCGTGATTAAGGCAATTTAACTACTATTTTCTTAATTTTTCGATTTCTTTCTCCCTGTTATTTGGAGTTGGCCTCGTGAACCATGTTTGTCTTATATCACCTTGTGGCATTGTGCTTGGTTACTATTTCGTTTTCTCCGTAGGTGTTTATTTATTTTGTGGCCCGTCTTTGTTCGTTCTCTTGTTGTCCATGTAACATTGTTTACATTATTTATGTTTTTCTTGGTGTCACAACTCGGTACATTGATCTGTGTCTTACTATCACTGAGTGTCTGTATTGCGCGAATGAGCTCTGTTGCACCTTGGGTGTTTGTTATGACGACTTTATTCTACTGTTCATGTTGTGGAGATCTATATCTCATTAACCATGTACCAATTTGCTCTCCAGTGTCTCCACTATTTGGTTTTGCATCGGAAAAGCCAGTACATTGGAGGCTTCTGCTACTTTTGCTTTTGAGTTGTATATGAGAGACGTTTTAATGATATGAATTGGGCCTCCGGTCTTGTGTGGGTTTGGCTCCGCATATCCACGTGAAACGTTATTTATGAACCGCACTTCTACATTTTTGCGTTTTTTCCTGACCGTTGCTCTCTGTTATACGTTCCGTGTTCCATGGACCCTCTTAACCTATTGCGTGAGTGTTCGAATGTGAGATATGGAGGACGCATATCATATTGCCTAGTTGTGTTATTTGTTTGTTCTTATCTTTGAAATTTCTGTGCCACTTACATTTTTTGTGTGTTGTTCCCTTATCAACGTCTTCTTTATCCCTGATCCCGGGAACCATGCTTGCGCGTCACCCTCCCTTTCTTTTAATCGTTGGTCCAGCCATATTTTATGTTTCCGCCTTTTCTTGAAGTTCGTTGGAAACCATTGTTGCAAGTTGCATTTTATTTTTATGACCGCGTGTCGTAATCTGTAAATACTCGTCCTGTTGATGTGGATATCAAATGATACATTGCTTTATCCGATATCTGCGTTATGCAAAATGGCTATTTTGTTCCTAAGGTAACAGTTTCTTTCCGTATATTCTGTATATTCTTATTTATGTAAGTTGAACCTGTTGGTTGGATTATATTATTGGCAGGCACGACGCTATGTACTGATTCCATCAGGGGCGGTTTTCTTTCATTATTTTGTTTGTTCCTGATTTGCATGTGGCCACTGATATTATTTTGATCTAATGTTTATCTAATAAACTCTTTGTTTTCTACTAGGTGTTATTACTGAGGGAGTAGGAGGGCAGCCTTTTAAATTTCCCCCTTATGATTCAATAGGCTCGAGTTAAGTTCATAATTTTTGCCTCTGGTCATTTTCTACCCGGTCCGCTCAAACTATGATAGGTAAGTATTCATTTATCGCACCGTTATCTCTGGTTGATTTGAGCTTCCACGATATTTTTATTTTTCGATATCTTTCTGCCTGTGTATGTATTGCGTTTTCCGGTTATTTATTCCTCGGAGTTCATCGTGCGGAACCCTGCCGTAGGCATGCTAGAAGTATAACATCGGCTGGTCTACCACAAGCACATACAGTATACATCTCAATAGCAGAGGGGCGCAACAGTGAGTTCTTCAAACTTTTGGCCAGTGCTGGATTTTCCATACCTTCTGACATACTGAATGCAGTACTTTCACAATATCCTCTCCTAGAATTTTGAACTATTCTGCTGGGATAATACCGCTAATACGAACTAGTTAACAGATAATGCAATGTGGTCTGTGGTGGAGGAATGCAGAACGAAAGCTGTAAAACATGATGATGGTGGTGGTGGTGATTTTCGTTTTAAGAGGAAGTACAACGAGGTAACCATCCTCTGTAAAACATGAATCAGTGATGTGGAAAATATATCTTGTTCTAAGGTGGGTGGATATGCACTGCAAATGTGTATTTGAAGAAGAAAGTGCTGTGTGGAAAGCGTGGCTGACAGCGAATGGACGTTCGAATCCAGGCATAACAAGTATTTTTGTAAGTGTCAATTGCTTCCTACAATTCTGTTGTAGAGGGTTAATATTACCGAGCTCGATAGCTGCAGCCGCTTAAGTACAGGCAGTATCTAATATCCGGGACATAGTGGTTTCGAATCTCACAGTCGGCAGCCCTGAAGATAGTTTTCTGTGGTTTCCAATTTCCACATCAGGAAAATGCTGGGGCTGTACCTTAATTAAGGCCACGTTCGCTTCAACCCACTCCTAGCCCTTTCCTGTTCCATCATCGCCGTAAAACCTATCTTCGTCGGTGCGACGTGAAGCATTTTGTAAAACAAGTATAATATTAATACACTACAAGGTATCTATTCAGAAAAAATGTCGGTATTTTTCTAGCATTTTCACCTGGCAATCATCTTACGAATATCCTATCATACGATACATAATTTAATTGACATCTTAAAGAGGGGAATAAATTCCTTCAAAGCACGAAACAATATTTCCCAATTCATACAGTATCAACATTTCTCAAACCATGGATGTACTTTCGTACTTAACGTTAGCACATCTCCCTGTTGAACACGGCATAATTACCAGTTCCTCTATTCCTGGGTCGTCTGTGCTGGCATGCGATAAAATTTGCTGACCTTGCTCTTCTGTTATAACAAATTCAGAGTGGTTTTTATAACACCATTTATGTTACTGAATTTAAATTACCAAATTATACGATGGCAAACGCTGGGATATTGAGTAAACTTCGGACGTAAGTGGTACATTCATGATAATTACAGCGGAGTATAGAGTGCCCACAATATATAAGAGATGAGTTGGACATTAATACTGTTTATAGGTACGTGGTTATATTTAACGAAGAATTGTGTGGTCTACTCAATAAATTATATTCATTGTTTGTTTGGAAATAATAACTCAAAGTATTCTCTATCTATCTATCTATCTATCTATCTATCTATCTATCTATCTATCTATCTATCTATTTATCTATCTATCCAGACATTCCGCTTTCTGTTTACTATTTTACCTTTGACAAAGTGTGATGGCTTGGTCAGAAGTGTTTGGGGAGTTTCTGTCATGCCAGCTGTCGTGTCGTACAAGTGATCTTTTGAGATCTCTTTGCTGGCACCTTCCACTCTCCTACCATCTTCCGCCACTCAGATGAGGACAAGGCGTCTCTTAATCTCTTCCGACCGGGCGAGTTGGCCGTGCAGTTAGGGACGTGCGGCTGTGAGCTTGCATCCGGGAGATAGTGGGTTCGAATGTCACTCTAGGCAGCCCTGAAGATGGATTTCCGTGGTTTCCCATTTTCACACCAGGCAAATGCTGGGGCTGTACATTAATTAAGGCCACAGCTGCTTCCTTCCAACTCCCAGGCCTTTGCTATCCCATCGTCGCCATAAGTACTATGTCGGTTATCTTACTGTTGTTAATATCAAGACCATACTCTTCAACTTCCATTGTCCTTAAGGTGAGCGTCATCGGCTCTCTCATTCTGATATCAGTTTCCCATCCAGCTAGCTCTACCTTATAATTAGCTCGAAGTAGATGCTGTTCAGCTGACAAAATACATCCTTACTTTATCCTTGGTTCGGTATTGAAGGTGGTCGAGAACATTTCGTTGACCCATAAGTTGACGTGTCAATAATCAGGAACTCCCATTTTGTGCAATAGGCCCCGCAAAGCCTCGCACTTCACACAGTCAAATACCTTTCTGTAGTCAACAAAGCATGAGAATGTTGGAATGTTTTATTCTCGGATCTTCTCATTTACCTGTCGAAAATTCAAAACCTTTACTCTCGTGGATGGTATGGAGCTACTAGTGTCAGTAGTAAGATGTTACGTTTTCCATTGGTGATGTGGAGAAGAACTTTGCAGGCGTATGGGATGGATGCCAGAGTTTTCTAGTTGCCACAATCTGCGAAAGCACCATTCTTTTGGATATATTGACCTACGTTACACACCTTGCCTTTTCCCTGTGTCAGGGATAATTAGTAATACTTAGAACCGTAACGTCCTTAGGATTTTAGTGATGATACGAACGACATTACGAAAGGTGATGATGATTTTTGTTGTTTAAAAGGCCTAACAGCTAGGCCATCGGCAGCTAATGGTACGAGATGCAACGAAATCAAAATTAAAACTTCAAAATGTATCCAATGACTAGAGTCTAAAACGAATGATGTGGAAATATGGTCGTGAAACAAAACATCAGTGGATATAATTAACTATTCCTTAATTACTGGGATGATATCGTCTGAAGGTGTCCACCATCTAGGTCATACGCCCCTCATAATGGTAGTAATCACTGGTAAAGCAGAACCATGGTGTTCCTCCTGCTTCGGTACTAATCACATGTACCGTAGGTTTATGGTGTTTCTCGCATGATAGTACAAATCACAGGTAATGTAGACCCATGGCATGTCACGCACAATGGCAGCACTCACAAATAACACAAACCCATGGTGTTTCGCACATATGGGTACCAATCAAAAGCAACGCAAACCCGTGGTGTTTCTCACATAGTGGAACTCATCACGGGCGCCGGCATTCCCGTGCTGTTCCTCACTTAATGGAACAAAACACAGTCCACGTATACTCATGGTGTTACTCACATAGTGCTACAAATCAATAGCCAATGTAGACCCACGTTGAATCGTACATTTGTAGCCACCCGTAATTTCTTTTTTTTCCTAGTGTTTTTACATCACACTAATATATTGAAGCGGCCTTAGCCTTAACTAACAGGGACCATCAATCTATGTTAAGAAAACTTGGAACCGGTTTATACACCAACCGGAAGAGCGCACTGAAGTATGAAAAACCGTCCAATGTTATATCCTATCGTGCATGTATATTCGAGTTACAAGGCGGTAAAGATGTGCGAGTGGGGATCTTCAGTGTCCAATCGGAGTGAAGTTATATTGAACTGCTGGCGCAATGTAAGGGGAAGCGGTGGATAGAGAGCGAGAGAGGGGTGGGAGACCGGGGGCGGGGGACAGCACGGTGTGTGCAGTGAGGCACCGTGGGTTTTGTATGGGTCTTTTCGACGTAAGCTTCTTGCTATAAAAATGAACCTTCTTAACGTAGTGAATGCGTTATATAATCACTTTAGAACAATAATTTCCGTTTTAACCAATGAAGATGAGACCATGTTTCAGCATTTACTAGATATATTAGAGTCTGATGCAGAAATAATATATAAGCAGACTTTATATATTAATAAATATGAACCAGTATTTGAAAGAGTGTTTGTGCCCGATGAATATGAATCTCCATTAGAAGAATCTTCTTTACCTTCACCAAAACAGGAATCAAGATCAGAAGGTCCACAGAGCCCAGAAAAACATAGATTAAAATAGTCATTGGGAGGAAAAAGGAAAGATTATGAACACATAGTTGAGTGCAAAGAAGCGGAAGCCAAAGCAAACACTTCCTCTGTTAACATGGAATTCTCCAAAAGAACATATATCCTTGATTGAAGCACGAGATGCAGTTTTTACCGTTCTAAGGAAGATATTGCAAAAGGGGATTCTAATGGCAAGTCATCTTCTAGTTTAACAGTCACAGATAAATATATAAGCACTTGTACGCGTTGGTGTTTACGATATTTATGGAAGCTCGCGCAAACAACTTGATAGTACACGATAGGAACTTACAGTAAAGGGCCCAAGAAGACGCTAAATCACTTGATTTATCTATTTCAGCAACTGCAACATAAGCGTGGAATTTCAAGCAGCATTTTCACGTATGATCACGAAAAATTACGCAGTTTGTCACGCGAAAAGAAGAAGAAGTAGTAAATGATGAAACTATTAACACCATACTGCATTCCTGGAAAGAAGAGACGATGTTGCTTATAGAGCAGTATCGTGCTGACAATGTGTATAAAGCAGATCAGCCTGGCATCAATAAAGAATCGCATTCTGGAAGAACACTTGATCGCCGTGGAAAGAAGACAGTGCGTGGTGTTTCACAATCATAAAGCGCACAGACACATTCATTCACAATTATGCCAACTGTATCATGCATGGGACGTCTTCTTCCTTATCTATTTATCGTACTGCAACCGAGCTCGTTGGCTGCAGCCGCTTAAGTGCGGCCAGTATCCAGTAATCGGGAGATAGTGGGTTCGAGCCCGTCTGTCGGCAGCCCTGAGGATGGTTTTCCGTGGTTTTCCATTTTCACACCAGGCAAATGCCGGGGCTGTACGTTAATTAAGGCCACGGCCGCTTCCTTATAATTCCTTGGCATTTCCTATCCCATCGTCGCCGAAAGACATATCTGTGTCGGTGCGACGCAAAGCAAATAGCAATAAAAAATCGTACTGCAGGAATCAAAGCCACCAAGTCAAGCTGTCCAGCAGGGTATGTTTAAAGCCCCCAATTTAATTGTGCAGTTGTCGAATCCTGGAAAAATGACGAAAGACCTTTTCCGTATATTTTTGGAGTTGACGTTTTTTACCTCACACTGGTCCATCGAACTGTTTACTTTTGGATTCATGGGCGTCTCACAAAGATAATAATTTAATGCATGAAATACTTTCATTAAATAACTATGAACCTGAAAATTTAGAAGTGCAAATCATTTCAGCAAAAACGAATTCTGAATTACAAGCGTTAAACAGGCATCTTTTACGAATGTTCAAAACAATAGACCGAGATATCCGTGATTTCGTTGTGTAAAAATAATATCGATATGACCTTGCAACAGCGTAACAACGTTATCAAACGCATGTCATTGATGTACAGTCAGTAATGTTCGCCGCGCTTCCGTTTGTCACATCAACATGGGTGAAAATTAGCGGGCCTAATTAGCACGAATGAAACTTTTGAAAATAGCACAGATGGTTGTATTAGAAAAGGAATTGGTACTTGCAAATTCCTTACGGAGGACAATAATAATTTTAATCAGTTCTCTTTACTAAAATATAGCTGGTGCAAGAAGCTATTGTGCTTCGTATATTTTTACATAATTTTCATTATCATTCACAGGAGATTGAATATATTTAAGGGTATAATACACGACTGCCGCATTATTGGTGAGTATGTAATTGTTTAATCAGTACATACTCATTTATACAGTGTTTAAATATTCACCTTGAATATTTTTATCCCTCACGCAATTAAAACACAACCGGAGGTTAGTATTTAATTATGTATTTAAAACATCCATAAATTAATTATAAGCTTTGTGATTACTGCGTCAAGATTTAAAAGAAATGAATACGTAGTTTAACAGGCGTGCAACCTTCACACGTTTCATTGCACTCGCAGCACCTTCTCACCACCCCAACCCCCCTTTCTCCCTCACTCTCTCTCACCCGCTTCTCCTTACATTGAGCCAGCAGTTCAAAATAACTTCACTCCGACTGAACAATGAAGACTCCCAACCGCACATCTTTACCGCCCTGTAACTCGTATATACATGCGCGATAGAATATAATATTGGGAGGGTTTTACATATTTCAGTGTGCTCTTTCGGATGGTGTATAAATCGGTTTCAAGTTTTCCTAACATTGATTGATGGTCCCTTGTAAAGTACAACCCCAGAATTTCCCTGCTGTGAAAATGGGAAACCACAGGATGTCACGTTCATGGTTGCCGAACCCTTCGTCTCCCAAATGCAAGCTCACAGCTACGCGATCTTAACTGCATGGGTCACTTCGCTCAGTAAGTGTCTTTCCTCACAGGAGTCTGACTGTCTTCAACTTTTGATACGGACGTTTTCTTGTCTTCCAGCTGGTCATCATCGTCAAACTACGTCAAAAAGTACTTGAGTAGGCTGATCCTATGAATGCCTTTCTGTTTCCCGCTCACAAGGCAAAATCTATGAAAGCTGTCAAATCAACAAAGATCAGACCCGTTAATATGCAGCTTAATTTGACATGGAAGAGTAGGAGTGTTTTGTCATATAGCGCGATAACTATGAAATGTCCTTTGATCACATCGAAATACAAATGACAGCAAGAAAACTAAACTCATATGACAATAGAATTAATTTTACTCAGTGGAATGAAATTAAACTGTGCACACAGAGCGCAACTCCCGTTTTAACTGATGTAGGGGACACTAATGCACTTTCACATTCACTGCTTATTATGTTCAATGTCAGGATACATTAGGTAGATGAACGTAAGTGGCGCACAAAGTTTACATACATGAATGTTCCTACTACCCTGTTCTATGACGAGTATTTCCGGACAGTTCTGATGTTGTTCATTATGGATTTCAGGGGAAAACTACCGAGACGTTGGACGAAGAATGATACAAAAAATGAGAATTAGGAGCAAATTATTATACCTTGCTCTTAATATATAGCGTTGGTTTTCCTCGAGAGTAATATTTTGTATAATTCAAAACTGGTTCAGCGTAAGCAGTTTTGTTCCAAGACGTTTGCACTAACTTGCAATATTTTAGTATACGTTTCCAAAATCACTGGGAAGCCTTTGTACCGGGCGGTACACCTCCACTCCGCTAATTCAAACATTGCGCCAGTTGAAACTCCTCTACTGGAGGAAGCCTGAACTTTAACTACAGTGTTAATTCTCAAGTTTCTCAGAAGATGCCCCTACTTGTAAATTTTGAAGTGTTCTGAACTGTGTCTTTTTCGATTTATTTTTGTTTTCTCTGTAGTGAGAAGTGTGAACATTCTCTTCTAGATGGCACTACTGAAGGACTACAATTGTGCACCCTAGTGCGAAGTGAAAGAACTGTTTTTTTTTTTTTTTTTGGAGAAATTTTGTGTTCATAAGTTTGTTCTTTGTTAAATTTCTTTCAGTCATTTGTTTGGGTTGGCAGTATAACCCTTCTCTTTCCCCTTGTTTTGAATTTAACCAATCCCGAATTTCTCTAATTAATTTTCCACCAATAATGTGTTTCTTCCTCATCTGGTGTAGTGGTTTTCGTTGTTAGCCAATAAAAGCTTGTGGGCGGGTGTTCTTATTCTTTAAAGGTCTCGAATGTTCCACGAGGGTATATAAACTGCTGATTTTCTGGCCTACTCGCCACTTCAGTAACATCTATCATAGTGTAAATTATGTAGCAGGGGACGGGCAGCGCCTCTTTCGTCGGGCAGTAGTTCTTCAATAAGGTAATGGCCTTTTAATAACTTATTTTCTTGCTAGCTCAGCAGTTTAACTCTCGGGGCAGGTTCGATACCTTTTACCACGTAACTTTCCTCTAAAATGTAAAAGACTCTCGGTATAAATTCTGTCTCTTTAAACTACAAATTGGGATAGAAAGTGCCTAACCCTCTCGAGCTCCCATTCATTTTGTTTTGAGGTGACTACGTTTTCATAACAGTTTCCCTTCTACTCGTAATGTCATAAAGTTTTCTATCGTGTCACCTCCGTAGAATGGGATTAGCCCTTGCATAAGCGGCCTAGGGACAAATTAGGTTTTAATAAAGTGTATTAGGAGTGCAAGTACGCCTCCACTCAAATTGGTATTTTCGGGCCATGTCATTGACCTGTTTCTTTACTTAATAGGCCTCAGTAGGTTGGGTATTTTTACCCCTGTGTTATTGTACTTGGAGGACAGCTTGAATGTGGAGTTTGGTGTGGCCTTTGATGGGTTTGAACTTTGAGAGCGAGTTGCTCTTTCTTAAAATTTGGTTTCTGTATGCCTCGAGGAGGCTTTACCGTGTAAAGGGGAGCAAGTGCTCCTAGGCATGACTGGGGTTTTCTGCCCCTGTGTTGAACCTTGTATATAAGTGAAGTTGGGCTTATTGCTCAAGAATTGTGTGTCTGGCCCTCGGAGCCCAAATCCTGTAATAACTGTAATTGTACATTCTCGATTTGTTGCTAGGCTACTGAGTACCTGTTATATTTGTTATTTCTTGATTTTGAAAAAGAAAATATAACCTTGTTAAATTTTAAATTAACTTCAATTTCGTAGGTTGAGACCTATTCATCCCAGCACCTTCTTTCACCTCTAACTACCACGGATAACTCCGTAACAGCCTTAAAAGCTCGACATGCTTAAAGATGCAGTGCTCCTTACTAATAAACAAATGGGTATAATGTATGTATTAATCAAATAGCAACAATAACATTAAAAGTCACACCGCTATCATTTCCGAGCATACTAACTAACAAGGGTAGGTCACGATGTCCGCATCACCGATTTTGTTCAAACTTTGTAGGTTGGTAGTACTACATCACAAAAATATACTGGCAAAGTAGTAGCGTTCAACTCTCAAACATTTTTGAAAAAAAGCGATTTTTAAAATGTCTATAAAAGTTACGAGAGGCACGCTGGTCGAGTGGTTAAGGTTCTCCACTTCAGTTATGAAGGTGTCGAGTTCGAGTCACGCTGCTACCAGATTTTTAACGCCTCTCCCTTTCCTCCCTTTCTTTCTTCGCCCTTTATGAGTTTCGCGGTACTCCGCCGTATTATTTTGAACATTTCAAGCCACAATTGAATGAATTATTTAAAAAAAACTGCCCGATAATTTCTTTTTGTGAAGAGGTGGCGTGTAATATTTGAAGTTACAATACAAGTGTTATTTTTACAAATTTCTTTTATATTTTGAACCGAAAAGGCAATTGTCAAGTTTTCAAAATATATAAAATAACGCTAGCCTAGCTCACATTGCTAGTATAAAAATCAGTTTTGAACAACATAAATTGTTCACTGTTAAAACAAAACAGCAACTTTCATTTACAAGTGCGTTTTGAGCGTCTGCGCGTGATCGAGGTTGAAACTTGTCGTAGAAACAAGAGAAGCGCAATGAGGCGCGGAATCTCGCACAAATTATCAATGCGGAATTTTCATAGTTGCATGGATTATTGAAGAGATCTTGTGGGGAACGTACTTGGTTAACATTTAGTAAAATGTCTCGAGTAACAGTCGATTTCGCGGCATACCATGGGTATAGCAACATGTTTTAAAATTGGGAGCAGAAAGTTGATAATGGACTATAGAGTGAATTCTTGTACAATCTTCGCGGGAGTTAATCTCGCGGTTTTCCGCGATAAAAGAAGATGAAGTT
Source organism: Anabrus simplex (assembly GCF_040414725.1). Taxonomy (NCBI): domain Eukaryota; kingdom Metazoa; phylum Arthropoda; class Insecta; order Orthoptera; family Tettigoniidae; genus Anabrus; species Anabrus simplex. The sequence goes on along the minus strand of NC_090268.1, from coordinate 209,799,988 downwards.
TGGATACGTTTAATTAGTAGCTTAACCTGTCTATAAAAATAGATATGACAGTGTTGAACTAACGGAGTACGCTTGGGAGGGATAATTTCTAGAGTACAGGTTGGTAACCCTTCAGCATCTTCAAATATCTCGTCATAAAAGTGGGATTGGTTTGTCCTCCCCTTGAGTACACAAACAGAAGAAATATATTTTCTCCAATAAATCGCTTCAACAATTTAAGGTACTCTTTGTACAAGTGTGTCGACAGCTTTACCGATTTTGAGCAGAAAATGACTCCATTAGGGTATTTTTGAGAAAATCTTCAATTGATTTTTGAACAACAGGTTCGAGACAGCCTTTGGGCTTTTGCAAACGAACAAAACATAGAGGGAACCACTCTTCCGACGTTGCGAGAGTGTACTGGGCGGTGTATGAATGAGTGTCGTTTTTCGTGTCATTTTTGGTAGAAGAACACAGCCTTCGAACCTTGGATATCTAATGTTCTGTCAATTGTAGACTGGTATTGACAGCCTGAAATAGAAATAAGTAAATATAATTTTACATTTGCTATATTGTACGGTTAAAGTGAACTTGTGTATTTATATATAAAAGATAGCTGTTTGATCGGTATTTATGACGTGTGTACTGTCAAAACTTGGGATTAGTGCGCGAGCCTACGTCAGAAAGTTCGCTGCAGAATACTAAATATCTTCCACCATTGCGGAGTCATTTTTGGAAGTGTATCTGGTAATTTTTCTTTGGCGTATTTTGTATCATTCTTTCCATTCTTTAACCCGTTAATTTGAAGCCTTGAATTAAAATCCTTCAAACTGTGCCACCGCAGCTAGTGCCCACACTTGTAAATTACGCGTCATCACTCGTTGTTGTTTGTTCTCACGTGTATCGTTAAAGCGATCGTAAGTCCATTCGGGATCCTCGATGTTCCGCCCTTTTTGACATCTTCTTCCCATATTGCCAAATTCCATATTCGCTTCAGCCGAGAGCATCTTCTTTTGAGTAATGCCTGCAAACTCCATTTAGGGTGCGCTCTCGCCATATTTACAACATTTATCTTGGAATCTAAAGGAATATATTCCAGAGGCTTCCCTTTTATTTCTACGGAATCGTAGTCTTCGTCTGCAGAATCACTTTTTTTCGAAAGCACCTTGGTCGTCACTGACATCGCAGGTGAATACTTCATTTATCACAATTTTTTTTATTCTATTATTGTCAAAATAGATTTAAGAATGTTCTTTCCCAATAATTCGGCCTCTTCTGTAATATCTACAGAGTCACCGGGATCCAGTAAGCAATTCATATAAAGGAGGTGCTGGACGTAAGCCATGGCCCCTTTCAACTGTTTATTTGTTAATTGCTCTCCCGGGAACTTGTTTTCACTTTGTGTAGCTTCACATTCGAGAAGACTTACGTTCGAACATAATTCAACACGCGAGATCTAGATGCCGATCGAACTTATGAGAACGTCTGGTTACATCGCACAAAACCGTTACACGACACAACGCGGTCAGACAGTGACTAAATGCTGCTCTCGTTCGCAATACGAAGAAGAAGGGGATCAGGAAATGTCAGGTAAAGAAAAAAGCGAGTTGATAAGAGCATGAATCGAACTCGCCACCATCACAACTGAAATGCAGAACCTTAAACACTCGGCCATCCCGCCACAGTCTCTCACTTGATGGTACCAGGCATGCTAAACTCCTTGTAAATTTTTCGACATTTTCAAAATCGACTTTTTCGAAAATTTGTGAGAGATTCGCTACTTTGCCAGTGTGTATTTCTGATGTAGTACTACCAGCCTATAAACTTTGAACAAAATCGGTGATGCGGACATTGTGAACTCCCCTAATAAGTTTCAAACAAGAAAACAAAAAGTTGTCAAAACTGAAGCACTGTGAAGAAAGTACTTTCCCTTTCTTAAAACAGGCCATATTTTATAAATTTAGTGATGCAATTTGACCAGACTTTGAAAGATTAATTCAGATCTCAATGTTTATTTAGCGCAGTGTGTTGTAAATAGTATTTAAATAAACAAAGGTAGAATATTCAGTTACGTCGCATTAAGAGAGAGGTACATCGTTATGTGTCGAAGAATTGCGTTATCCAATTTTCTTTCTTTATATAGTATACATTAATCTTCTGGTGATCTATATTTTCTCCGCTAATTGAAACAATTAAATGAGAATTTATGTCACTTTTGAGATCCTACTCCGTAATATGTTTATTGTTTACCTTCTATAATTTTCATTTTACACGTGGTATTTGTCTTTTTCAAAATTCAAAAATAAAGATTATTGCTTGAAATTATGCATGGTACGTATACTTTTCTATACGTATCGGCCAGATATAGTGTTATTCCAACTGATTACTTCCCACGCCTTAATGTCTGATGCTTGTTGTTTTAAGGGGACTAACATCTAGGTCATCGGCCCCTGATGGTACGAAATGAGACGAAATGCAACGACAAAAAAAATCCAAAATCCTCCACTGACCAGAATTCAAAGCGTGAGAACGAAAAATGAACGGATAGATATGAAGTTAAAACAATCAGTGGAGCCGACCCGCAATGTCTGTCTTACAAACTGACGGAGAACAACAGTAACACTGACCAAGGGACCGCTTCCAGAGCTCAATACTGAATCGACCATGCTGGGAAGCCAAAGGGGTCCAAAATACAGGTCATCGGCCTCTCACAATGGCACCCATCGCCTGTAAAATAGAACCATGGTATTTGACATGATATAGTATCGTAGACTCGCAGTATTCCACGCATTATTGTACTACTCACAGGTAATGACATTCGCACAGGTAATACAGACCTATGTTGTTTCACACATAGTGGGCGGCGCCATTTACAGGCAACGCAAACCATGGTTTTCATCACATAAGTGTACTAACCACAGGGACTCGTACTATCCCGTGGTGTTCCTTATATAGTGGGTACTAATCATAGGCAAGCCAGAACCCTGGTGTCGCTCATATAGTGCTACTAATCACAGGTACCGTAAAAGCCTGACCGCACGGTGCTCCTGATTGCTACTAATCACAAACCTATTTGATACCTAACATAGTGGTACTACGCGCAAGTAATAGCGACCCATGTTGTTCCCCGCGTGGTGGTACTAATCACAAGTAGATTCATGGTCCTAATCCAATCCTTCCTTGGTCGCCCCTTTAAGTCGCCTCTTACGACAGGCAGGGGATACCGTGGGTGTATTCTTCGTCTGCGTCCCCCATCCACAGGGGGTTGTGTGTTTGGTCCGCCGGCAAGCCGGTTAGGACCCCACTATCCGCCACCTGGGACGCGCCACGTGGGAGTATCACCTCTCCCCCCGCTACGCCATCGTAGTAGGTTCGTGGCTTTAATGTCTGCCCCATTATCAGCGCCATGCAATACAAACCACTGAATCATCACAATTACGTGATATTTTCGAAGTTCGGCAACGGTTTGAATAGTACCGTACTACTGGTTGCACTATTTTATTATATATTCTTGTTTTGATTTTTGCGATTAATTTTGTTTCTTTCGTGTGGCAAATCGTGTTCTATTCCCTGACGTAATTCTAGCTGGGATCTCTTCTACAATATGAAAAATGAAGTTCCCTGGATGGCAACACAATTTCAATGTGTTCGAGATATTCAGTCATTTTAATTCGGGAAATTAGCAGCGCTTCACCCCAGTGTGGGAGTGGGCTCATTAGTTGGACTGCCACACTTTTCCATGATATTTGTATCCGTCACAAACAATCCTCGCAGATATGTTCCTATCAATATCGAAAGAGCCTCTGCATGTGCCGGTGTGTGTCACCATGCACGAAGGTATTTTGGTGGGTCTGTATTGATTTCGAGTCTCCATTATTGCAGTTAAATCACAGCAACATTAATACTAATTTATACATTTATTAACATCTGATTTCCATGAAGTACTATCCAATTACACTAGAAAAACAGAGGTCATAATTTTCTGTAATACAAAGTGCTATTTGTAAACACATTCATTATGGCTCTTTAATATGTATTTCCTTATTTATAGCATTATTGATGTATGTATATTGCCATTCATGGTATAGGTCATAGAGTGTGTGGTACAAATCAATCTCTTATCTATGTGACTATAATTAATTGTAATGTTATTACGCGTGCCCGTGGTAATTTTGTTGTTGCGTGGTCGATTGCACAGTGTAGATTTATGATGAGAGGAGGAGAAGTTATAATCGGTCTAAGAATGAGAGAACTGCATCATGTGCATTTGAAATGTGCTATACTAGCGCGCGGACAAGTCTTCTGGGTAGATTTGGTCTCCGGAAACTTGATGCTTTACGGACGCTGCAGGGATAACGTGCCTGATTATTTCTCTCAGGCCCTGAGTTCGATTTCAGGCGAATCTACATGTTTCAATTTATAACTAAATGGTTCACTGAGCTGGTTCACTAAGGAGCTGTTGGTACGAGAAGCAGCGGACCTGGTCGTAAAGCTGACCACGTAGCACTCTGCGAGCAACAGATCATCCGCATGAGAAGCAGTTGCCTTGACAGGTGAGGATTGTTAATGGGCTCATCGTACTATGGCATTAGCATTTAACTCATTTAGCTATGAAACTAAGCGTTACATTGATTTTAAAAATCAGTTACCAGTCTATAGGCGAAATTGTTGCTCTACCCGATGCACAACTGTTTCCAAAGAGTATTAACCCTTTTAATTTAAGAATATGGAGTTATATGCATTGTTTTAGGCTCGTCAATCTAGACACTGGTTTCATACAGCCCTCCATATCATCTTATCCTCTGTTAACCTTTTCATTTCTAGGTAACTATTACATCCTACATCTATCCTAATCTATTTTTCATATACATACCTTGGTCTACTCCTACCGTTTTTACCACCTACACTTCCATCAAAAACTACCTGGACAAATTCTGGGTGCCTTAAGAGGTGTCCAGTCATTCTATCCCTTCTTCTGCTGAAATTTCTCCACATCGTGCTCCTCTCACCAATTCGATTTAGTACCCCTTCATTCGTAATTCGATCTATCCATCTCACCTTCAGCATTTCAAAAGCTTCTATTCTCTTTCTTTCTGAACTGGTTATCGTCCATGTTTCACTTCCATACAATGCCACACTCCAGACGAAAGTCTTCAAAACATCTTTCTAGATCCTATATTTTATCAATGTTCGAAGTGAGAAAATTTTTCTTAAGAAACGCCTTTGTGTTAGTCTGCATGTCATGTCTTCGTTATTTCTGCCATCGTGAGTTACTTTACTAAGTAACAGTATTCATCTACTTCCTTTAAGACTTCATTTCCTGATCTAATATTTCCTGCATCACCCTACTTCGTTCCACTGCACTCCATTATATTTGTTCTGAATGTGTTTATTTTTATCTTGTACTTCCTTTGTCTTCTTATACTGTGTCCGTACTTTCGTGCATTATGAATTTATATCACCTATGTTGAGTCATTTACGAGTGTATGTCATCTATGCAACATGCAGTAGCTGGTAAAGTTTAATATCGTTTTTAAATAATCATTTTCAGTCTTATCATTGAACTTGAGTTTAGAATTAATTTATTTATGTCTATGAATTTGTATAGTTTTTAAAATATTTCACTTTATCCAACTTGTATATGTGTGTAACTTGGGGAGGAAATTTTGAAGATTTGATACTTCATGTATGAATATAACGAACAAACTGGACAATCAGTACTGTAATTTGAAAAAAGGTCTGAACTTTAGGAGACGTCATTATAACATTCAGCCATGTGCTTGTTCAGATTTTCAATCTTTTTTTCAACTTGCATAAGTAAAAAATACAATATTGGTGTTGTATATAATTATGCTTCTTTTTTCTCATTTTTAGGTGAGTAACGCTGCATCCAGTAGGCCAATGAAAACTACCTGTCCTTCATAGACTGCGGATAGACTAGCGAAAACCGTGAGTAATATTTTTCTTTTCTTTTTTCTTACAAGTTTATCTACGTCGCACCGACACAGATAGGTCTTACGGCGACTATGGGACAAGAAAATGCTAGGAGTGCGAAGGAAGCGTATATCCGCAGCATTTGCCTGATGTGAAAATGAGAAAACACGGAAAAGCATCTTAAGGTGCCGGCAACGGGGTTCGAACCCACTATCTCCCGAATATAGGATACTGGTCACACTTAAGCGACAGCAACTATCGAGATCGGTCCTTGTGAGTGTTACAAGTTCATTGGTATGGATTGAGAATCTTTTCATATGGAAAAACTAAGTTGAAGTTATAATTATGCTCCGTACATCAATCAGTACTAAATGGGACCTGAAAGCCGCCAATTTAACGACAATGAAGCTACAGCTCACACCGCGAGGTGGTCACTCTGCGACAACGCTTTGGATATAGTTTAAACTCCCGTAACCTCCCCACTTTCCGGATATCACTCCACAGCTGCCAACATATGGGGTTTTGCTGGAAGAATCCGTTTTCCCGTCAGATGACCCACCTAGGAATGTTCCAAAATTATGAGAGAATACACCGTTATTTCTTGTGTCCTTCCGACAACTGTACCAGCACAGTTCAATACGTGGTGCCATCCTCACCATGAGTGTTATAGTGACGTGTCTTGAAGTTCAGAGCATGTCTTTAGTACCAGTACTATTTGCCTTGCCCCACACTCTATTATCAGATATACATATTTATGAGTAAAAATGGCATTTTTCTATTTCAAAAGTATTAATTACTTTAACATTTTCATTCGATGAACTTGAATCATCCAAAGGTATGCATTTATGCAAGTGTCACTGCGTTATAATAAATAGGAGGCCCGCGATGGTGTCTCAACGGTGTTCATTCAACTTTGACTAATCCTAAAATCAAATCACTAAGTGACAGTACTTAGCGGGTTGCCACAGTTAAGGAGCACTATCTTGACCTAAACATATAGGTGTCTATAGGCATACGTGAAATTTCATCTAAACGTGGAATACATATGACTTAATACTATGTGAAGAGAAGAGAAACACTGTAGATGGGGTGGGGGGGGGGGTGAAGACACCTCTAGTACCCCTATGGTTAGGGTTTGGGAGACAGTGACACAAAGAAATCACCGGTAACGACCAATATTAATGTCAAAATCTATACGCATGGGGGTGGCTAAGATGAATATTGACATTACGGACTCCGTTTAAGTCAGAAGGGTTGAAAAATGTCCAAAACGGCAGAGATTGGTGTTGAATTTACACTTCACGCGATCGATAGGCTCATTGGTGACAGTCCAAATGACAGCTGGGATGGTGTTCATCATATTTATAGTGCGACGAGGAAATGCATACAATTATAATTTATTTTTATTATTTACCTGAAAGGATAATCTTCTTTCTAGACAGTATGGGCTCTAACAAACAAAATGTCACGTGAAACAAAATAATTTAAAACTAAAACTTTAAATATTAAACACCAGACTATTCCTCACATTGTAAGCGAGTGTCAACTTCTGGCTTATCCAGGTATGTTGGAAGACTTCCTATCACCAACAGCGGAAATACTACAGTGGATTGAAAACTTGGACATTCAGATATAACAGATAACACTAACGCCTGAAGTTAATCAATGTTTTTGTTATGTGTATATATTGTATATTATGTACATAATTTTTACGTGAGTGATATATAGCAGTAATGGAAAATAGTGTCGAATATATATTTTTCGGGGTCGCTGAGGTGAATAGTACATACCGGAATTTTAGTATCAGGAGACAAACCACGTGGGGGTAAGACACCCCAGGAAACCCTAGGGATGGGGGGCGAGTGACCTGAGATAAAAAATAATCGAAAATAGTGTCGATTCCATACTTTTCGGGCTCGCTGAAATGAATAGTGACACTCAGGAATTTTTTAATATCCAAGTTCAGTCCCCTTCGGGGTGGGGGGCGATGGGGGAGTGATATAAAATAGTGTCAAATCCATAGTTTTCGGGGTCGCTGAGATGAATAGTGACACTCCGAAATTTTTAAAGTCCAAGTTCAGGCCCCTTCGGTGTGGGGGACGATGGGAGGGTGATATATAACAGTAATCGAAAATAGTGTCGAATCCATAGTTTTCGTTGTCGCTGACATGAATAGTGAGACTCAGTATATTTTATAAGTCCAAGTTAATCCCCCGTTGGGGTGGGGGGCAAGGGGGAGTGATATATAAAATCAATCGACATTAGTGTCGAATGCACAGTTTTCGGAGTCGCTGAAATTAATAGTGACACTCCAGAATTTCATAATGTCCAAGTTCAGCCCCCTTCGGGGTTGGGGGCGATGAGGGAGTGATAGATAAAAATAATAGAAAATAGTGTCGAATCCATATTTTTCGCGGTTGCTGAGATCAATAGTGACACTCCGGATTTTTAGAATCAAGAGACGAACCAAGTGGGGTATTATACCCCAGGAACGTATAGGGGCGGGGTGAAGGAGGCTGAGATATAAAAATCATCGAAATCAGTGTCGAATCCATACTTTTACGGGTCACTGAGATGAATAGTGACACTCCGTTATTTTTAAAGTCCAAGTTCAGCCCCTTCGAGGGGGGGGGCGATGGGAGAGTGATATATAAAAATAATCGAAAATAGTGTCTAATGCATAGTTTTAGGGGTCGCCGAGGTGAATTGTATAGGGCTACTCCGGATTTTTAGTATCAGGAGACAAACCACGTGGGGAAAGACACCCCAGGAACTCTTAGGGGCGGAGGGCGAGGGGGTGAGATATAAAAATAATCAGTAGTGTCGAATCCATACTTTTCGGGCTCGCTGTGATGAATGGTAACACTCCAGAATTTTTAAAGCTGGAAGTTTAGCCTCCTTTATGGAGGGGGGGGGCTGAGTGAGATATAAAAATAATTGAAAATAATGTCGAATTCATAGTTTTCCAGGTCGCTGAAATGAATATTAACATTCCGGATTTTTTAAAGTCCAAGTTCAGCCCCCTTTGGCATAGGGGATGAGAAAGAGTGAAATAGTAAATTGTCTAAAATGACCGAGATAATGGACGTGTGTATGTTCCAGTATGACTTACAAGTATGAATTAATACCTGGCAAATATACTGTGGGAGTAAGACGCCCCCAGTTCCACTAGGAAAGGTGGTGAAATATAATCTATATGAATAAACGGAAGTCAGTATGGAGCGATCTATATATAGTGTACTGCATATATGTATATATATAAAGGCATAAATGTAAAAACATACGTGAATTAATGAGACACTTCCATGCATCACAGAAACTTAAATCTTGGTTCCAGACAAACTGACGATTTCAAGATCGCTAGAAAAATTGAAAATTCTCAAAATTCTCTCAGAGGGACACGCTGGAGTTTCAAATCTGCATAAGAACGCAGTCGGATATATTTATCCAAAACGATAACCTATAGGTTTCATGGGCTTAAAAGTTTCCGGAATGTCCTAATTTTCCCCCTCCCAGTATTTAGATGGCGGCACAATCTGCCAGACGAGCTAGAAAATTGAAATTTGGCAAACTTATAGCTTTTAGCCTGTAACCGACGGGAAATTTACGAGATGTTTAAAACTTTTCATTTTATAATTCCGATAAATATCAGTTTATGGAGGCAAGTTTAATGACGGTGCAGACCTTCCTTTTGATATACACTGAATGACAGAGCAAATGCAACACCAAGAAGGAGTGGTCAGAACTTTATGCCAATTGCAGGGTAGACTGAAGTCACTGAGGTATGCTCATGATGTGAAATGCGCCGCTGTGCTGCGCACGTAGCGAACGATAAATGGGACACGGCGTTGGCGAATGGCCCACTTCGTACCGTGATTTCTCAGCCGACAGTCATTGTAGAACGTGTTGTCGTGTGCCACAGGACACGTGTATAGCTAAGAATGCCAGGCCGCCGTCAACGGAGGCATTTCCAGCAGACAGACGACTTTACGAGGGGTATGGTGATCGGGCTGAGAAGGGCAGGTTGGTCGCTTCGTCAAATCGCAGCCGATACCCATAGGGATGTGTCCACGGTGCAGCGCCTGTGGCGAAGATGGTTGGCGCAGGGACATGTGGCACGTGCGAGGGATCCAGGCGCAGCCCGAGTGACGTCAGCACGCGAGGATCGGCGCATCCGCCGCCAAGCGGTGGCAGCCCCGCACGCCACGTCAACCGCCATTCTTCAGCATGTGCAAGACACCCTGGCTGTTCCAATATCGACCAGAACAATTTCCCGTCGATTGGTTGAAGGAGGCCTGCACTCCCGGCGTCCGCTCAGAAGACTACCATTGACTCCACAGCATAGACGTGCACGCCTGGCATGGTGCCGGGCTAGAGCGACTTGGATGAGGGAATGGCGGAACGTCGTGTTCTCCGATGAGTCACGCTTCTGTTCTGTCAGTGATAGTCACCGCAGACGAGTGTGGCGTCGGCGTGGAGATAGGTCAAATCCGGCAGTAACTGTGGAGCGCCTTACCGCTAGACAACGCGGCATCATGGTTTGGGGCGCTATTGCGTATGATTCCACGTCACCTCTAGTGCGTATTCAAGGCACGTTAAATGCCTACCGCTACGTGCAGCATGTGCTGCGGCCGGTGGCACTCCCGTACCTTTAGGGGCTGCCCATTGTTCTGTTTCAGCAGGATAATGCCCGCCCACACACTGCTCGCATCTCCCAACAGGCTCTACGAGGTGTACAGATGCTTCCGTGGCCAGCGTACTCTCCGGATCTCTCACCAATCGAACACGTGTGGGATCTCATTGAACGCCGTTTGCAATCTCTGCCCCAGCCTCGTACGGACGACCAACTGTGGCAAATGGTTGACAGAGAATGGAGAACCATCCCTCAGGACACCATCCGCACTCTTATTGTCTCTGTACCTCGACGTGTTTCTGCGTGCATCGCCGCTCGCGGTGGTCCTACATCCTACTGAGTCGATGCCGTGCGCATTGTGTAACCTGCATATCGGTTTGAAATAAACATCAATTATTCGTCCGTGCCGTCTCTGTTTTTTCCCCAACTTTCATCCCTTTCGAACCACTCCTTCTTGGTGTTGCATTTGCTCTGTCAGTCAGTGTATTTGGTGGCTAAACGGTAAGCCGTATCACAAAGTGGATGGCACAATCTCCGTTCAATTTGGAGTGATCTACTACTTTAGTCCTATGTCTTTTTGTCGTATATCTATCTCTTATATGTTAAATTTGGTTCCTTATCTGGATTTACCTAAATTTTGCAATTAGTGCACGTATAATTGATTGTTTTAATCACTTATAGGAAGGGTAGGATCCTCACATTCTACACGAATATTGGCCCACGCAGTAGCCATTTGTGATCCAAGTTCTATGTTTGAAGCTGTCACCTGTAAAATAATTAAATACACAAATTTCACCCTATTCAACGTTTCTAAAACAATCTTACCTTTAAATAGATGAGATACGAGGAAATATCAATAGGACCGGCCATTTGAATCGCTGAGTGAGGGCAGAGGCATCTTATCGTACAATCCGTTTTTCCAATATGATGCACCGTTTAGCAGCAGTCATTCTGTAAATGAAGGTTAACATGCATGTTCTTACGTATGTTGATGTATATTTATTCATTGTCGATTTGTAGCGATCTAGAAGGGGTGTGTCTGCCATTGTAATTAATACTTTACAAATCAATAGTGACTGTCAAGCAGGAGGGCGTCTGCTATTGTAATCAGTACTCCCCTCAGCGACTTTAACTGGCAGTGGGAATGGGACCTCCACAACTCCTGTGTGCCATTGTAATAAATAATTCCCTTCTCATCTTGACTAGCAGAAGACAAGGGAGCGTGCAATTTTTTCAAAACTCCTTTACCCGATTCTGTTTGTCAGTAGGCAAAGGTGGTCCCTTGCAAGGGCACCCCCCATTATAAACAAATTTATCCATTTAAATGTGACTGCCGTTACTCATAGTGAACTGCAGTAGACAAATGGACCTGTCGTTATTATCACAACTCCTAACTCGCACTTTATATTGGCAACAACGTCTGCGAACCTCCCTATGCTGTTACTCGGATAACGCCAAGAGAAGTGCAATTTAAAAAATCTTATTCACTTCATGTACAGTAATCTACTTCGATATCCGTATACAATGTAGAATACCGTAGCAAAGCACGGGTACGTTTGCTAGTAATAATCTCAAAACTACAAAATATTTCGTAAAATATCAATCAACGCCACAAAGAAATATACAAAATATCACTTGGCACATAATTAACATGTAAGATAAATCCTAAAAGTAAATGTTGAAAAGAGTAATGATTAATTCAAACCCAAAAATCCACCCAGACACATAGTTACTCGTTGCCGGCCAACATTCAGATGGTGATTTATTTCGACCAGCGGGACTTGAACCGGCTAACCAGGGTGTCGGGCCATTACGCTTCAACTCTTATGGCCACCAGATGGGATACTTAAAATGTTACAATATTGAATTAATAAATTTTTGTAATTTTATACGTATTTTTATGTTTTTTAATATATAAAAATATTTTGAAGCTTTTAATGGCAGTAGACTACACGGGAATTGACTGCAACCACAGGATGGGAGAAGTGATGACAATCACCGGTTTATCTTTCCAATGTGCCCTGAGGAAAATAGAGGATTATGCGGAATGGTGACACTACAGCAGAGATGTGACAATCAGAGATAAACCCAGTGAGGTCACGGCACTGAGAAGTTAGTAAATCGATTAGTGAATGACGATGAAACACATATAAATCCGTTCTCTTATCATCAACATGTGAATTGTTATTGTTGTCCTTGTACATGAGATAGTTTAACTACACTTCATACAGAATATCTCTGCAGACAGGTTCGAGCACACGCCTGCTGGTAATGACAACGCACGATTTCTGTACGCTTGGTTCGACTCCAGACAAGGCGGTAACTCACGCCACTGCTCCTCACAATGAATTACTCGACAAGACAACATCAACCACTCACGTAAACACCCTAACACTTTTCTTCTTAGCGACTAACCTGCTTTTATAAGTCTGTTGATGTTCTACTATCATCGAGGTGCATCCAGAATAGGAACGTTTCAGTTTCTCGTTTCTGAAAATCCACCGAGACACCAGACGGCCTTACTCACGCACTCCTTCCAGGAAATACCGGAATTGTATGAGCACGTTATATTATTATTATTATTATTATTATTATTATTATTATTATTATTATTATTATTATTTACCATGTGGCCTGCTAATGGTCACATGTCCAATTCAATTCATCATTCCCTGTTGTTTCCTCTTCCGTTCATTCCAACATTCCTTCTCATTGTACTATGCTTAATTCTGCTCTCCTCTGACCACTTTAGGCCATGTTTCGTCTTCATTGTACCTTGGAATCCTTCCATTCTTGAAATTTTATAATTTTAATCTAAACTTCTATAGTTTGCTCTCCTCTTGTTATATTTCTCTCTGAGTCTTTCTGTCTTGACCTCTTGCATCCAGCTTGTTGTTGAATTTTTCTCCCAAAGGTACTTGAATAAATGTTGTCAATCCCTGACCATTCATTCTCTATAAATATCGAAAAATAACAATCCCCTTTCTCTTATTGTCTCTGTTGTATTTTGTATGTTCTGGTACTTTTCCTATTACTGCTTCATTTCCATAGTTCTCTTGTTTTCATTGGAGCAAAGATTTTTCGCATTATTCTCCTTTCTATTACTTCCAGTTTCACTGCATTATAGTTCGAAACTGGACATTCACTTGAGTAAAGACATTATAGTTTTACCACTATAGGTATTAATTACAGTATGTTCAGAGTAAAACCCTCTAAAATGAAATCATATTCGTGTTTTTGATTCTGGAGTAATCAACGTATAGTTTTTTACGTCATGTGTATTTCTTCCATTTATTAATGTTAAACTGTGGAATATCTGTTAAATCTGTTCTATTTGGAATACAAATACTACTGTTCCTATGAAGCTGAATAATTAAGTTTTTATAACGTCGAGAACGGATACCAAGAAATATGCTGACAGGTCGTTTCTTGTTATTCGAGATATTGAAGTCCAGTGTTTTAAATCCTTTGCGCTTCACAAAGTTTCTACTTCACTCTACTTTAGAAAATTAGAGATGAACAAACATTGCATAGTCATTAAAGGGCGGTTCATATTTCTGAAAGACTTTTCCAAGAGGATATAAAAACATACTGTCAATCTAGGTGACTACTTGACAACTTCTGCTTTAAAATTATTATCTTTTAAAGACTTAAATCTGCCTTTTCTTGCAAGACCTATTATTTACTGTGCACTATGTGTGGGCCAGAATAAATTCGTTACTTTTATTGTCCTGTCTCTCTGTCATCCTTGATTTTGACAATATGAATGTTACTGAGGTATGAGCGATGTTAGTAACACCAATTCTGATGTAGCCAGTCCCTGTGAATATGTGTGAAAATGTAGCGTATAGGGTCTTCTGGTTGCGAGAATTTCAGCGGGATTGGCAGACTGATATGTAATAGCAACTTTTGGCTCGGCGAGGAGGACAACAGGAAAATAAATCACTCCTCATTTTCCTTAAAAGCCTCTTCAGTGACGCCTAGGCCATGTATTCCTGCTGATCGCAGAGCTGTTGAAAATCCAAACAGCCTTCCCACTGAGCACTCGGCATACATATCGACAACGTAACTACAAATTGTCACACACATAGGAGAAACAAAGGAAGTTTAAATGAACACTATAATTATATCCAGTTACATTACAATTTTATTACAACTTCACACAGTAACATTATAAGAAGGGATTTAAAAATCTGCAAGAACCAGTTCTAATTATTTTAAAAATTGGACTTAGTGGATTTACTATATTTCTGCCTGTTTTTTTGTCCATCCGTTTATTTACGGGATCGGTTATGATGTGAGATGGATGTGTCGTGGCGGGCTTTTATGACCGGACGCTCTTCCCGACGTCAACCTGATCAGCAGAGTTGATGAGATGAAATGAATGACGTGATATATGATAGTAGGAATGCAGGGGGTTAAACCCGATGCCGGCAAATAGCCTACTCCTGTCGAATAGCACCAAGAGGTCTGCTCAAGGCTTAACGTCCCCATCCGGCGGACGAATCGCCATCAACAGGGTCATATGCCCTCATCCATATTGCACCCATAAGCGAATTAAAGGGCACAATATGAACAATGCCGAATTTAATCCAGGCTTTTGGAACGCAATTTAGTGATTATAAAAATTGTATACCATCACCTCCCCTACCCTGCCAGCCAACATTCTGATGGTGAAAATGTCTTCGAACAACGGGACTCGAACCGGCTAGCCACAGTGTCAGATAGTAAGATTTTAAAGTCTTAACGATTGTGGCCACCAGACGGGCTATGTTTTCGTCTGGAAATATGTGCAAAGTTAGATCGTAAGTAGTGCTATATCGCTTTCCTGTTTCTCATACAATAAAAACACTGTCAGACGTCGACGTCCCCTTTCGGAGAATAACACGCTCATTCATCAGTACTTGGTACACCACTGTCACTGTAATCTTGTGTACCAGTATGTCTTGAAAGCAAGCTTTAACAAATGTAATGATAATCAGTATGGATGCATTTGCTATCGCATAAGGGCAATAGTTCCTTCAACTTCTGCTCGTTGATCGGCAGGAAGCCATAATATACCTGTTCAAGAATGTCTCAGGGTGACGGCTGCCTTCGTCTTGATCTCTTCTGGAAAAATTACACTTTGCTTCCTCCTCGTAAATGTACTTGAAGTACACTTCGTTTGATCAAACTTCTAAGACAGAAACTTCCCGTACTTTACTCCAGTCACCTTACTTTTTTTGGTATCGTGCGTCCAATTTTGCTTTTGCACCACTTTCTTCGAGTCGTACATTAAGTCTTGGGTCATTTAATGGACTGTGTATGGTTTGCCGGTGACCATACTCATCCGAATTAATGTGATCGACGGATCCGGAACATCTTTCAATCAGGGCATGCATGGAGTTCGCTTAATTTTATGTTTATCACTGATAACTAAAGAGAAAAGGATTACTTACTGCCAACAATCTTCGCAGGGTTATCAATCATAGCAATAATTATTAAGGTTCGACTGGAGTGCATGATTATTAAAGAACTTGACATCAGAAAAAAATAGTGATCATGGAACCCTTTCTCAATGAAGCTACCTATTACACCAGTTCTGATGATCGCGTCTACAATGGGCACATGCCTAGTGACGGCCCTAGACGACAGTGCGCCTAACTACATTACACAGGCCGTACATTGAATTTACGATATTTACTGGGTGCGCGAATTTCAAACAATTTTTCCCTGTAAATATCATAACAACAGATTCTATTTTACACAGTGTGTTATGAGTTGCGACTCTTTTCAATGGTGAATGCGTTTCTGATATGACATAATATAATTTTAAGTTGTATATTGCTGCTAAGTTTGGGGCGATGGAGATATGAATATTACACAGGTGAAAAATATTGAAGTAACGGTTGTGTCGATTATCGTAACTCATTTTGGTGCATTTTGGGATTACGATGTTAATATTTGGAGCCGTCGATATGTTTCATTATCACATCTAGACACCATTTCCTTCTATTTCTACCACCTATGAACGTAACAGGGATCTATTATTCTTTGGTGTTATCAACAACTGTTTTATGAGAAAATTCAACAAAACAATCACCCCCTGCTTACTGTAATTTCTACCTTTGGCAGCCCCGCAGATGCTTTCCTGTTATTTTCCACTTTCTAGTCGGGTTTGTATCTGAAGGAGTGTTGAAAGGGCCTGTCTTCCTCTCATTAAAATAGTTATGTTTAGTCTCATGAATCTCCATTAGATATCGGATCTCCGATATGCAGACGACACAGTACTCGTTGTGAATGAGGACGAAATAACATAACTTCTGAACCATATCAGAGATGGCCAACTCGCTCTGTAAATATCAACTCAATTGAGATGTAGTGTTGGTGGAATATGCTTCGCTTCACTTGGGCAGCATTTCATATCGATGAACCCATCTTCCAATTTCTGGTGTGAAACCAGGGGAAACCATTTTCAGAGCTGCCGTCAGTAGGGTTCGAACGCGCAATCTCCCGAATACAAGCTCACAGCTGCGACCCCAGCCGCACGACCAACTAGCTCGGTAAATATCAACTCATTTGAGATGTGGTGTTGGAGGAGTATGCTTCGCTTCACTTGAACAGCATTTCATATCGGCGAAACCATCTCTAAAGAGCTCAGTATCAATATCGCACTATGGGCTCTTTACAAACAAAGAATACTCCTATTCCATGGTCGAACCATTCAATATAAAGAAGGGAGCCTCAAGAAAAGAACGCCAACACAAGTGTAGCAAATAGCCGAACGCCTCAGGTTCGATTCGTGGCACGACAGAGACTTTTACCTGGATCTAAATATTAATTCGATGTCCACTCAGCCTACTTTATTACAATTAGAATATTTTTGGCGATGGATTAATTCAAAATGTTTTCAGGGTCATTTTCCTCCACCAGAAACACTTTCACTAACCCCATCTGAAATAATAATAATACTATATAATATATTTTTCTTATTATTAGTTAATCTGTTTACCTTCCAGGGTTGGTTTTTCCGTCGGGCTCAGCGAGGGATCTCGCCTCTACCGCCTCAAGGGCCGTGATCCTGGAGCGTGAGACATTTTAGTCGGGGATACAACTGGGGAGAAGGACAGGTACATCACCTAGGTGGCCTTACCTGCTATGCTGGACAGGGGCCCTTGCGGTGGATGTTCAGTTTGGAAGGGATTAGCAAGGAATAGGAAAGGAAGCGGCCATAGCCACATTCGCCCGGAGAAGAAGTGGGAAACCACGGAAAACGACTTCTTCAAGGATGGCTTAGGAGGGAACGTCCCTCCTCTCAGTTGACAACACGAGGCTGAGTGGTTGATGGTGGTGATGATGATGATGTTGATGACGACGAGCATGGATTGGCCCTCCAGATCCCACGATCTAAATCCAATCGAGCATTTATGGGGTACTGTCGATGCTGGTGTATGCTCCAGGGACACCGCACCAACTACAAAAGACCACTTGTGGGTAGCAGTGAAAGATGCGTGAGTCCAGATCCCTCCAGAACGATTCCAACACCTTGTAGAGTCGATGCCTCGCCGTATTGTGGCCGTTTTGAGGGAGGAGCAACTCGTTATTAACATCACATTCAGTGTCTTCGCATAACTTTTGGCAACTTAGTGTAAAGTAGACCCATGGTTTATCTCGCAAGGTGGTACTTGTCGCATGTAACGTCGAACCATGGCATTCCGCAGGTAATGGTACTAATTACAAGCATTTCATGGTTCTAATATCATCATCCCTTGGTCACCACTTTTAATGGTCTCTTACGACAGGCAGGTGGCTGTATTCTTCGTCTGCGTCCCCCACCCACAGGGGAAATGTCACTTACAAGTTTCGTGGCAGAGCTAATCACACCACCAACTACACCACAAAAGAGGACCCGTTGGAAATCAACTTCGTACAATTTGGTCTGAACACAATTTTAAAGACACAGTAAACTCTGAAAACCGACATTTTGTTTTAATTAATTCAGTTAGATGATACGATGCTTGTTGTTTCAAGTGTCCTAATATCTAGGTACGAAATGAGAAGAAATGTAACAACTTAAAATGATAAAATTCATCCTCTGACGAGAATTCAAAGCTTCATTGTGAAGAATGTATCGATGAATACGTAATCGGAGTATCCAACTCACTATATAACAAGTTACAAATAACTCCAAAACCAATCCACTGACTAGAATTCAAAAGGAGACGATTGACAATGTGGATGAACTTAAAACAATGGTATATACTGACACGGGCTGCTTCCAAAGCACAACCCGGAATCGATTATGATTGTTGTCTAAAGGCGTCCAAAATCCAGGTCAACGGCCCCTCATAGTGGTACTTATCACTAGTAAAGTAGAACTATGGTATTTCTCATGTAGCGGTACTAATCACAAGTAACGTAGACTCACGGTGTTCCTCGTATTGTGGTCCTACTCACAGTTCATGTACTACGCACAGGTAACGCAGACATATGGTGTTTCTCACGTAATGGCACCACTCATAGGCAACGCAAACCCAAGACGTTGCTAACATAAGGTGTACTATTCACAGGGACTCATATTATCCGGTGGCCTTCCTCACATTATCGGTACTAATCACAGGCAACGCTCAGACCCATTGTGAAACGTGAAACTCAGACCCATGATGTCTACAACCAGATGGTGATACATCCCAACGATGGTAGCCTCTTGATAATGACGATGATGTTTGCTATTTAAAGGGACCTAGCAGCTAGGTCATCGGCCTCTAATGGCACAAAGTGCAAATAAATGAAAATTAAAACTTCAAAATCTATCCACGGACTAGGTCATCGGCCTCTAATGGCACAAAGTGCAAAGAAATGAAAATTTAAACTTCAAAATCTATCCACGGAATTGAATCTAAAACGAATGATGATGAAGAAACGATAGTGAAACAAACATGATCAGTGGATCTAATTCACAATGCCTAAATTACTGGGATGATACTTATTATCTAAATCGGTCGAGATTCCAGGCCACCGGCCCCTCATAATGGTACAAATCATTGGCAAGGCAGAACCATGGTGTTTATCCTACATTGGTACTAATCACAGGCAACGTAGACTGATGGTGTCTCGCATTGTGGTATTAATCGCGGGTAATGTAGACCCATGGTATGTCAAACACAATGGCACCACTCACAGGTAGCACGAACTCATGGTGTTTCGCACATAAGGGTACTAATCACAAGCAACGCGACCCATGCTGTTCCTTACACTGTGGGACTAATCGCGGGCGCCGGTGTTCCAGTGGTGTTCATCTCTTAATGGAATTAATCAGAGGCCGAGTATACTCGTGGTGTTTCTCTCATAGTGTTACTAATCACAGGCAACGTAGACCCATGCTGTTTCTCAGAAAGTCATACTACTTATAGGTAGCGCAGACCCATTCGGAACACAGGTGAATCGACTCATTCAAGCGCAGCGTTACGGCACATGGACATTGGTCCGCATAGCCGAATGCCCACCCCCTCCCCCACCAGGTTGGAATACAAACGTTAGTACTAACCACAGGCAACACCCAAACCCGTGGTGTTCCTAATACAAGGGTACTACTTATAAGTGACGTAGATCCATAGTGTTCCTCACACGGTTGTAATAATCGCAAGAAAAGTCACCACGTGGTTTTCTTCACGTAATGGTACTACTCACAAATATTCTCATGGTTCTAAAATCATCATCCCTTGGTCTCCCCTATTTGCCGCCTCTTACGACAGGCAGGGGATATCGTGGGTGTATTCTTCGTCTGCGCCCCCACCCACAGTGGTGATAGCCTCTTTTCAAGTCCTCCGAGTGTTCCAACCGTACCTGGACAGAGGGAAGCCTCCGTCAAAGTGGCGGATACTACAAACGGGTACTGTAAACCCATAGTCATCCACCCACTGACCCTCGGTATTCCTTACATAGTGGTACTAATCACAGCTTAGGTCATTGTTCAGAATTAAGCATCCCCTAATCGCCCTTTTTAGTCGTTTCTCACGACAGGCAGGGGACACCGTGGGCGTAATCTTCGTCTGCGCCCCCCACCCACAACGATTCAGAGAGGGAAGGAAAGGTTGGGATCCAACATTCGAAAAATGGTATACCGGGAAAGGAAAGAGAAAGACCACGAAGGGCGTGAAAATGAAAGACTCCCTAGGCCTCTTATGCTCTAATACCGTCGGAAACGGAAAAGAACAGGAGTTGACCAAGGTAGGTCGGACAGGATGGATGAATGTGAAGAGCCTGTCACAAGTAAGTGCCAGGACGCAGCTGAAGTCCCCGTGGTCGCTAACCATTGCTCTCAAAGTGAGAGCCCCGCGGGCCCCTTTTGGTCGCCTCTTACGACAGGCAGTAGATACCGTGGGTGTGTTCCTCATCTGCGTCCCCTCACCTATCGGGGCCAATTCAGTTAGATTTCGTGTAGAAGAGTGGAATACCGAAATCGGTACTTAATAATCTCCATTCAATTGCGATATATGAAGGTCCTAAGTTTTGTGTAGGGGACAGTGACGTCTCTGTTGTCTTACGACAGGATATCACGCGCCTCTTCAGTCTGTCTACGGGTGTTTTTCAGTATCAGCTCAATATTTGGAATGAGTAATACTGTAATATCCAGAAAAGTGAAGCTTTATCAGTCTGAACAAAAGTGCATAACAATTCGACTAGGAAACGAACCACCGGCATCTGCTCTTTCGGAAATACAGGGAAACACCGACTGGTGTAGGTGCGAACATTGTAAAGCGATACTCACTGCTACTGAAATTTTCTACTGTAAAGAGAATGAAGCAATAAATTAAATGCGCGGAAGTGTGACGTGTGTTGATTAGCACGAGGACTTCCCTAATGTTGTGTTAAGTACCACACGTTGTCATCATGTGGATAAAACGAATTTTCCCTATGTGAAAGAATGACTGGCTATGAAAACTAAGGCTACCTGGCAGTCCGTAGCCTTTCGCCAGTTTGTGTACTGGGTCAATTTTTTGGACTCTTTTAGGAAGAGAGGAGAGAAATGTTATAGCATCACGTGGAATGAAGCAACCCGAGAACATCCCCGTGAAGGAGGTACGTAGGATTTTAAGATGCTGAGGGACAATAACCGTAATACTTTGATTAATAACAAATTAAAAATATATTTTGAATACTGTATTTCAAGTTACTTCGTAATATATGTGGATGCACTCTTTGCATCAGGAACAGATTTATTTCCCTTCAAATTTAGCGCAGGCACAGAACTCTAACTTTACGTGCATTTTCTACTTTTTCGGAGGAGTTTGGCTTAATATGTAATCGATAATTCCTAGTCCTGATTTATAAAATGTGCAGAGTATACGAAACTGTATCAGATTGGTGAGAAATTACCGCGACTGAATTTTTAGAGGTAAGCGCGATATCTCTAGAGATATCCCCTGGTAGGAGAATTTGTTAAAATCTGCACCTTCTTCCTTCGATGTTTTCGAAGTGCTTGGGTGGTTCCAACCATACAGAACACAGTAAACCATGTTTCCACTTAGGTGCCGTTTACAGTAGTTAAATATGCCGAAGCAACCGTTTGATTCAGCTACATCTACTAATAGCGCGCAGGCGGAGGCTTGCCAATAGTGGCGTCACTCCCTCAAGCGTTGTGGCCGTTTCCCCGTTTATATCTTCTGAACAATAAAAATAATGCAATAGGTTTTTCAGCACGTTGATTAAAATTCAATCTTGCATTCAGTGAGTTAAAAAAATTAACTCCATAATAAGTTGCCTGGGCCTTTGATCTTTTTTCGACTGATAAGTCTTCGAATATAAACCTAACCTGACACCTCTCCGGGTCTCGTAAGCTCCTGTCACGACCTTTAAGCCTCTTTCGGAATCTGAAAATAGGTATCATTTAGACGTAGTTTCCGAATCTGCAGTATGAAGAACTGTTCTGCAAATACTGTGAAATAATTGCTGAGTACATTCCTGGATTTATTCAACGTAACTCCTCCCAAGAGAGTGGTATAATTTCATGCGCGGAATATTTTGAAGTTTATATTACACTTTGTATAATTGTTAACTGGTCTTGTAAGTCCCAATCGCAAAAAATGTAGAAATATATGTTACCATGTTATTTGGAATTGATTATATTGTATACATATATATTAAAATAATAATAATAAAT
This sequence comes from Anabrus simplex, assembly GCF_040414725.1. NCBI lineage: Eukaryota > Metazoa > Arthropoda > Insecta > Orthoptera > Tettigoniidae > Anabrus > Anabrus simplex. The sequence goes on along the minus strand of NC_090268.1, from coordinate 209,777,300 downwards.
GTTGGAGAAACACATCCAAAAACAACTAGTAATCAAAACTGAATTAAAAATTCAGAAAATTAATTCTCAGTAAAAATCCCTCAGGAATCTAGTGGCAAATGTAATTGAGAAAATAATAAGTAGATCGGTTAAAGGAACTAAAGAACAGGGTATCCAATTTCAGGTAAAAAATGTAAACAAAACATCCTAACCGTAACAAAAGTTGATAAAGGTAATGTCACAGTTATAGTGTATGAAGACATTAAAAAACTGTAGAATTTTTGGAAACGATTAACATGAAATTAATAAAGGAACCCCGAAGAACTTAGGCAGTAAATTCGAAACTAATACTGAATGATAAGGTAAAGCAGATATTAACTCCCATAAATCCACTATGGCCCGTATTAAAGTCTTCAATTAAAATCCGTAGAGAGAGGCATATTGTCAATTGTCAAAACAGTCCAGTAAAATTTCTTCTACCATTCAAAAGTCCCTCTGCCGGGAATGAACTCCCCATCTTAGGATCCGAAGCCCGACACTCAACGACTTCTTATTCTTCTTGTAATTCTTGTTATTATTATTAATAATAATAATATGAATAGCAAATGTACCCGTGCTTCGCTACGGTATTCTACATTGTCTACGGATATCGAAGTAAATTACTGTCCATGCAGTGAATAAGTTTTTTTTAATTGCATGTCTCTTAGCGTTATCCGAGGAACAGATTGGGGAGGTCCCCATACGATGTTTCCAATGTAAAGTGTGACTTGCGGAGTTCGGATGATAACAGCAGGCTCACTTGCCTACTGCCATTCACAATTGAGTTGGGAAGTTTACATTAAAATGGCAAGCCCCATTGCTAATGCGGAGTCACAATCGATTTGGAAGGTTTTCGTTACACTCGCAGGCCCCCTTTCCTACTTCCAGACCGATTACAGTTTAGGAGATTTTATTATAATGACAGGAAACTTCCCTAGTGCCAGTCAAAATTGAGTTGTGCTGTTATTATAATGGCAGGACCCTTTTCCTAATGCCAGCCAACTTACTGCCAGTCACACCGAGTTGGTGAGTTTCCATTAAAATAGCAGGCCACTGCCTAATGCCAGTCACATTTTAGATTGGTACATTTGTTCATAATGGCGGGCACCCTTGCCTACAGCGAAACACAATCGGATACGTGAGTTTGCATGCACGCTTGCCTTCTGCAAGTGAAATCGAGAAGAGAATTATTCCTTACAAAGGTGGGACCTCCTTACTAATGCCATTTACACAGGAGTTGGAAAAGGACTCCGTGCCTACTGCCAGTCAATGTCGATGTGGGGAGTACTGATTACAATAGCAGTCTAAATTGCTGGTACCGGGCGAGTTAGCCGTGCGGTCAGGGGCGCGCGACTGGGAGTTTGCATCCGGGAGGTAGAGGGTTCGAATCCCACTGTCGGCAGCCCTGAAGATGGTTTTCCGTGGTTTCTCATTTTCACACCAGGCAAATGCTGGGGCTATACCGTAATTAAGGCCAAGGCCGCTTCCTTCCAATTCCCGGGCCTTTTCTATCCCATCGTCACCGTAAGACCTATCTGTGTCGGCGCAACTTAAAGCCACTAGCAAGAAAATGGCTGGTCCTATGATATTTTCTAGTAGATCATCTATTCATGGGTCAGATTGTGCTACAAACGTTAAATAGGTTGAAATTTGGGTAATATTACCTCATAGTGCTTTACTTTCGGATAATTATGTGACACAGCTACACATATGGTTCACATATTATGGCTACAGAGTGGGCCAATCATCGTGTAGAATTTGATGATCCTATCTTTCCTATATGTGATTCAAAGTATTAATTATGCGTGTAAAAAGTGCAAAATTACCTTACAATTGAGAAATAGAGATAAATCTAACATAAAGGGATAGAGACACGACAAAACGTCATAGGACAAAAGTTGTAGATCACTCCAAATTGAACCGAGATTGCACTATCCGCTTTGTTATAGGACTTACCGTTTAGCCACGAAATACCTCGAAACGAATGTCTGCACCGTCATTATAATCGCTTGGATATTTGGATATTATTCTGAGATAAAAAGTTAAAAATTTAAATATCTTGGAATTTTCCCGTCGTTACAGGCTAAAACGTACAATTTTGCCAAATTTCAATTTTCTAGCTCGTCTGGCATATTGTGCTGCATTCTTGATTTTGGGAGAGGGCGGTGAAAATTAGGACTTTCAGGAAACTAAAGCCAAAAAGTGTGAAGATGGTCATTATTACCCTTTAAACGGATAGCTGTACGAAAATTTAGCCAAAATAGTCATTGTACAGACACACGGTCGTCACGATGTTATTTATATAGATATATAAGGAATCTGCTCCACGTACAACACATTTTGGGCTATGTCAGCTGGACTTAGCCTGCAAAACCGACCGTTCATGATATCTCTCGCTTTATCCTCCTATCGAAATGATGCACACGGGAAAAAGTTTTCGAAATTAATTTCCATTAAGGATGGTAGATTTCCATTAATTTTGTATGTGCATATTTTGCGGGAGTGAAAAATCATGATTTCGGTTTGGAAAACCCCCAGTAAATTTAGGTTTTATAAAATAATATTGGCCCTAAAACCTACCATGGACAGGTGGATTCTAAATATCACGTTTGGTAGAAATATATCCAGTAGTTTTCAAGTTATAAGAACTCAGACATACAAACAAACAGACAAACAGACGCCAAAGCTAAAAAAATATGCAGATGGTCATTATTACACCTGAAACGGATAACTGTAGGGAAATTTCTCCAAAATTGTTAATGTTTCGATTTTGTTTATATAGATTATTATTATTATTATTATTATTATTATTATTATTATTATTATTATTATTATTATTATTATTATTATTACAATGCGGTGAAGAATACACCGCGTACACTTGATGGACGACAAATACTTACGTGGGAAGGGATGAACTGCATTACATACACATCCAATGTTATAGAGGGAGACAGTACTTGCCCGTGGATGTTATGCAGCCTTGCACAACTCACGTGCACAACAGGCGATCACTCTCCAGGGGCTCTTCAAGAGAAGAGTGGAGAACAGGGAATGCTACACGAGAGAAAGTGAAGTTAAAAATGAAACACGCCAGAACGGAAATCCTTTGTAGCAGAGCATGAGCCTACTTCCACTTCCACTTCCACTGCTCATAGAAGATGAGGAAAACTCTTTCTGTGAAACCTAATTGTTAAAAGACTGCATTGAACTCTTAATGTTTTTGTATGAGATTTGCTGATGGTCTTTGTTATTTATTAGGCTCTGTTCTCGGTAACTGTTCGGGGTCAACAGGCCGAATAGGAGCTGGCTTAGCTCATCCTATCGTCATGCAGTGGGATTATATTTGTATAGAGGGACTGCTTTTCTCTTCTTCTGATGTCATCTCTTCACAGAAGATTCGTGATCATCATTCAGTAGTTTTGGCATTATTATGCCTTACGACGAGGTGGGGGGGGGCATCATTGGACATTAGCGATACAAAACGTGTCACGAGATGTTACCTACAAACCGTGCAGGCTGTAATGGATGGCCATGACTGAGAGGCATATAAAAGGTGATAATGATGATGATACTTAATGTTTAAAGGGGCCGAACATCTAGGTCGTCGGCCCCTAATGGACCGAAATGAGACAAAATGTAATGACAATTTAAATTATAAAAAGAATCCACTGACTAGAATTCGAAACTTGATGATGAAAAAATTAGATGTATATGGATGTAAAATAATCAGCGGATTCAACTCACAATATTAAAAGTTAAAAATAATCCCAAGATCAAGACACTGAATAGAATTCATAACGATGAACCATGATGATGAACTTCAAACAATCAGTGAATCCGACCCGCAATGCCCCACATTCCCAGAAACAATACAAAGGTATATGCCGACCAAGGAGTTCTTCTGAAGCACAATCCCGAATCGATGATTCTTTTTGTCAAATGGGGTCCAAAATCGGAGTCAATGGCCCATCATAATGGTACTTAGTAAAGTAGACCCATTGTATTTCTCATGTAGCGGTATTAATGACAAGGAACGTATACTAACGGTTTTCCACAGATTGTGGTGTTACTCACAGGTAATGTACTACCGACAGATAACGAAGACATACTGTGTTTCTCAAATAATGACGCCACTCATAGGCGACGCAAACCCATGGCGTTCCTCACACAGTGGTACTAATCACAGGGACTCGTACTATATTATGGTCTTCCTCACATAGTGGGTATTAATCAGAGGCAACGCCCAGACCCGTTGTATACCTCGGAACGCAGACCTATGATGTCCACAAAGAGATGCCGAGGGTAGTCTCCTTTATCTCCTTGGGGCGTTCCAATCGAACCTGGAAAGAGGGGAGACACCACCATAGTGAGGAATGCTATATACGGCTGTGTAATCCCACAGACAGATGGTAATTCTACACATAGTGGTACAAACCGAAAGAAAAGTCGACTCATGGTGTTCCTCGCGTGATGGTATTAATCACAGGTAATGCCATGGTTCTAATGTTACCATCCTTTGGTCGCCCCTTCCGACAGGAGGGGGGAAATGGAATGAAATGGCGTATGGCTTTTAGTGCTGGGAGTATCCGAGGACAAGTTCGGCTCGCCAGATGCAGGTCTTTTGATTTGACTCCGTAGGCGACTTGCGCGTCGTGATGAGGATGAAATGAAATGAAGACGTCACATACACACAGCCTCCGTGCCAGAAAAATTAACCAATTATGTTTAAAATTCCCGACCCTACCGTGAATCTAACCCGGGACCCCTGTGACCGAAGGCCAGCACGCTAACCATTTAGCCATGGAGCTGGACACAGGCAGGGGTACTGTGGGTGCAGTATTCGTCTTCATCCTTCACCTACAGGGGACCGTTTAATTTAATAGACCCTAAATCCCGCACTTGTCGAATCGAAATTCCATAAAATTGCATACAGGAATCTGTTGGAAACGACTCGTTATATGCAAGTAAAATAATCGTTATCAATTTGTATTCCATTTATTGAAAGATCTTTTGAATCTCCCACTGGTAAATTGGAAACCATTTTATAAAAAAACGTCATACATTCATTCTCTAGAGAACAGATGATTCCATTCGTGCTAGTTTAGCAGGTCCTCAGTCAGTTCCCCGTTCCGATGCACTGAATCCCACACTTGTCGAATCCAAATTTCACACAGATATTCCTCGAAGACGATTCATTAGATGCAAATAAATTAATAATTTTAATTTTTTAATTTATTGAAGGACATAAGAAATTTGATTATCCCAAAGGGAAATTTAACACCATTAATTTCTCTGTTGTGGATGTCAAACCACTATCGGGCGTTCAAGGTCCAGAATAAACTTCTACGATTACATCCACATTTTCATTCTGTCTTGTATTCTTTGATCAGCTTGTATCAGTCTGTAGCTGACATTACTGATGGTGTAACCGAAACACGCTGATTTTCTGCATATTTTGAGATTCAGCCCTTCTCATGATTTCTGCTCGCGACGTTTTGAACCTTTTGATCTACATTCGGATTTCAAATGCCTGTAGTCGCTTCAGTGATGAAGTTTTTTAGTGTCCAGTCCTCACCGGCGACCGCACACACTACGTTTTGTTTGATGATTTTCTTGCGCAAATCTAAGTCGCACTATAAAACTGAGCGTGTGTGCCAGTAAGTTGTACGATTTAGCTGGTACGCGCAGTCCTGAGTATGGCATGAGAGAAGTCTGGCATTGTTTGAAATATTCCTACGTGTGCAACCAAGACTCCGCGCGAGTTAAATCATGTGGAGTGATCGTTCCCATTCAGAGTCAACCTGAGCTATCACTGCGTATTGAAGTGAGAGATTTTCATGTGTTACTGGTTACCGAGTTATTTTTATTATTTTTGTGGATCCTAATTCATTGATAGCTGGAGGCAGAGTTCAGTAGAAAGAATAGTCACTTTGGAAAAAAAATTATTACGATTTACTGATAAACGAACTAAGGAAGGTTGATCCCGTGATGAATAAAAGATACATTGATAAAGAAAATTCCCACTTGCTTTAGAAAACTAAGCAAAGTGAAAACTCAAGAAGACCGCCAACTGCAGCTGATTAATTTGTCATGAAGTGTAGTTACTGTTGGCAGATCGAAAGTTCCCAAGACCTAGTGAAAGTGAAGAAAAGAAAGGAAGAATAAACGAAAGGGCATTGAAATGAAAGACTCCCTAGGCCTTACAAACGTTATACCGTTGAGACTGGAAGAGAACAAGATTTGATCAAGAGAGGTTAGCTAGGAAAGGTAAAAGTTAGGAGCTTGACACAAGTAAGTAGCAGCAATATCAGATTCATATATGGGTCCCGTGGTCCACAACCCACTCACACTCCGAGTTTGAAAGTCCGTGGAGGTTCAATTAGTCGCCTCTTACTACCATGTGTATATTCTACCACACCCACTCTCTCTGGCTTTCGCCTGATGGCCTGAAAGGCAGTTCTTCATAAATCGCTCTGGATACTTCCGGAATAACAATGTCTAGGGCCCGAGAAGAAAGCAGCAGAGACCTTAAAATTTTTCTGCTTCCATCCAGTGGCTATGAAATGGAGTTTGACGCTCAGAATTTAGTGTGAAGTAATTATTTGTCTCTGTTTCATCCGCGGTGTTTACTATTAAGATATTTTAAATACGTTTCTTCATCCATCCATAGGTAATTATACCAGACACCTGGTTCTACCCCCAGTTCACTCAGTAAGTTCGTGTGTAAAAATAATTGCCGGTCCTTCGTGGATTACTGTTAATGTGTTTTTTTTAATAAATGACGTGAGCTGATTCCATACCATCTTCCGAAATATTTCTGCTGAATTTTGTAAAGATAGCTGTGGAGAAAGATTGAATGTTGGGTGTCGTCTTGCTTGAAACTTACGCTTACGCATTAAAATCGTGAAGCAACGGCACGTTTTTGGCCGCCGGAACATTGTAAGCTAGCACCGGTTACACACAACAGTTCACGACACTCCAACAAGCTTCAATGTAGAGGAGACGATTGCACAAAAACTGTTTTAATTCCAGGAAGTCCGACTGAATGCCTTACTGGCTAGCATGTTCGTCTTTCGTCCAAGTGTGCTCGAGTTCGATTCGCGACTGGATGGTGGATTTTAACCGTCATTGGTTATTTCCTCAGGCTCTTGGACGGAGAGTTTTTGCCTCACGGATGCGCAGGTTTTCCACCGAGCAAGTGGCACCGTGGTGTAGTTCACCTAGCTATCAGCTTGCATTCGGGTGGTCGTGGGTTTAAACTCCACTGTCGGCAGCCCTGAAGATGATTTTACGTGGTTTCCCATTTTAACACCAGGCAAATTCTAAGGCTGTGCCTAAATTTAGACCACGGTCCCTTCCTCCCCACTCCTAGCCCTTTCGTATCCCATCGTAGCCATAAGATATATGTGGGTCAGTGTGACATAAAGCAATTTAAAGAAGAGGAGTCAAAACAGTATAGAAAAATATTTCTGTTATTGAGACATTCCTAAATTAATTTTACTCCCCCATCCAGACCAGATGATTTGTAAAATTAACAGTTACGTCGTTGTGGCTCGAATTCCATTATAAACAGGAGGTCCCCGGGCTATGATCACGATATCAAAACTCCTGTAAACTACAGCATTCACGGGGTCCTCTAAACCGAAGGAGCTGATTAATACCAATGGCGTGTGGTGTCCGCGGAGGCCCTGGTCCAGGTTTATCAAGTTGACACCCATGGAAAACCTGCGTTTCTATGGGGATGTTCATAAGAGTAATCTAATTCTGAAGACGACGCAAAGGCCTGATCTTTGATTAGAGGATGAATGTTAAAATTCCCGACCGGGTCAACATTTGAATCTGGAAACCGTCATATTCCTAACCATTTACCCATGGAGGGACACAACATGGTCTTAATGGCAGTCTATACTCAAAGAATCTAATTGAATACCTTGTAAATTGGAAATAGGTGTAGCGAGTATGATATGAAAATTATCGTTTGGAAAACACAAAATATATCAGTACGGAAGGAAACTAACAGAACTGAATGTCAGGGTGCAAATACAATATTGGAACAGGTATGTCATTTTAAGTACTTAGGTTCTGTATATTCCCAGGATGGTAGTACAGTAAGTGAAATTGAGCCAAGTTACAGAAAACTTATGTCGTGAGCTCGCAGTGTGATCGACATTATTCTGTAAGAAGGAAGATAGGTCCCGGACGAAAATATATTTACACCGGTCTCTTTTCAGACCAGCTTCGTTTTACGTGAGTGAAAGCTGGTTGTCTCAGTATATCTTATACATAACCTAGAAGTAATAGATATGAAAGTAGGGAGAATTATCGGTGGCACAAACAGGTGGAAACAATGTCAGAGCTGTACTCGGAATGAGGAGATATAGGATATTTCAGGAATTAAATCAGTAGATGAAGCCGTATACATAAACCAGCTCCGGTGGTGGGTTATTTTGAGGAAAATGCAGAAGGATAGGTTATCTAGTAGAATAATGGACTCGGTCATGGAAGGTAAGAGGAATAGAGGGAGACCAAGACTTTAGACTCAGTTTATAATGATTTAAAGAGGCATGTAACTAAACGAGGCCTCAGAGCTAGGATTGTGAAGGTATGTAGTAAGTTCACAGAGGCTTGCAGACTGAACGCTGAAAGTCATGACCATAGTGAAGACGTATGTATTTGTATACGGTGCATATTGTACCGGAAACACCGCTACGACAGAAGTTCGAAGTATGTTTGTTGAACTTCGCGCGAGATGGAAGGTAGGCAGCCCGCCGAACGCAGTGACGTACCCAGCGAGTGACGTGGCCGCAGTAAGCCAGCTCTCCGCTACCATATATAGTAATGATCCAGCTCGTCCTCAAAAGTACATCTTTGAGCTAATTTATCGCTATTTTGACACTGCCATCTTAAAGGCCCTTACAATAGACATCATCTGTTCAGATTTCAAGAAAATCCACCGAGTATTATAGAAGTTATAAGGGTAGATAGTACCCGAGTTCTAGACACTTCCATGCGAACGTGTATAAAAGGAAGACTACCCGACCTACGAAGGATCTTCTCTCCAGGATCTCAAATCTGGGTAAACCTCAAGTGAACTCCACAACTCGTCGCAGAAGACACTCCTGTTATTTTTGATCGGCCGGGTGGCTACACATCTTTACTTTCCACTCGCGCCGAGCCAACAAAGCATATAGGCCGACTCCTCGTTGGATGTCAGCCTCCCTACCACCAACCACCATGACGACCACCACCACGACCATCACCACTACCTTTGCGACCGCTGCTCACACCTTTTCCTCGCTTTCCATCACCACTGTTACGTCGTCCCATTCATCGCCGCTTCTATCCACCTCTCTCCCCGCGCTACCTCCTGTTGATCCACCTCGACGATTACGTATTCCTCCCCGCTACTTCACCCGCCCTTCTACTCTGTCTACATCTGCCTTGCCGACCACGACATCACCACCACCACTGTCCGTCGTAACAGCAGCAGCCGCTCATCAACCTCCAACACCGTCAGACACATCAGCCACAAACGAAGTCTTCAGTTGCGTCGTCCGCGGCGTAAGCCCACTCATCCCGGCAACCGACATTCAAGAACAACTTCGCCTTCAAGCCATACCCGTCAAGAGGGCATTCCGTATCTACAACTCCACCGGTCCGACGTATTTAATCAGACTTCAGCTTTCCAGCGCAGCAGCCGTCGCCCACCTGATCTCCAGCGGAGCACTTCTCTACGGCCGTCGTCATCCCGTCGAACCCTCTCGTTCACCTCCCCGCCCTAGATATCACCACTCCACCTCTCGTCGCCATACCCGGCCTGATCATCCTCCCTTCCAACGCTCTATCTATGTCCGTCCAACTCCTTCTTCTGCTAATATCTCCCTCCCACCACCACCGACCCTTGAACATCTCCGACACCTCACAACTGTCCTCTATCATATCGCTTCAACACTTTACCACCTTACACTTCCACGAAACCTCCTTCTCGACACTCCTGTATAAATCTCAATCCGTATAGCCAGTCATCCAAATTTTCACACCGTTTTTCCCTCTTCTTCATTTCAAACATCCCACTGTTCTCTCCACATCTCCCGGCCCGAGAGATCGCGACACGATCTAGGGGGCCCGCCCCGTCCTTCGGGCGGGGAATGAAAGCTCTGCAGCAGCAGCAGCAACCTACGAATTCAGTGTCTGTCACTCCGCCGTCTCTGTGACACGGGTGACAAGAGAAGTCTTGTGTGTGTCGAACTTCTAGTCGACAGTCTGCGAAATCCAAGTTCGGTATTTCTCTAAGTGTTGTATCAGGACTTTGCCATATTCTTGAAGTGCCTGAATGGGACTTTGTTTCCTGCGGACATCGTATTGGAACTTTGTCATATTGAAGCATTGGGACTTTGTTTTTCTTTTGTCGTGTGTCGTGATTGGACTTTGTTTTTTTCTTCAAGTGCCATATAAGAACTTTGTCATTGGAACTTAGTTATTTTCGCCAAGTGTCGCGATAAGACTTTATTATCTTAAGGTGACATACTGGAACATTGTCATCGAAACTTTATTTTCTTCGAGTGTCGTGTTGGGACTTTAACATTTCGACACGTTGGAACTTTATTTTCTTCGAGTGTCGTGTTGGGACTTTAACATTTCGGCACATTGGAACTTTGTTATTTCTACACATTGGAACTTTGTTTTTTTTCTGAAGTGCCACATAAGGACTTACTTATTCGACGACGATTGAATTTTCACGTGTGTTGTGTATCACATTGAACTTACGCGAACTTATATTTTTGAATCAATTTCTGGAACATTGAACTTAGGGGACATTAAACATTATATTTAATTGTGAAATATGCAATGCTTTCCAGGTGCTGCACAGGGACTTATGTTTTGATTCTTAAAGACTGTGACAATTCGGAATACGCATATCGCATTTCCAGAAAGCCTAGAACTTTCCAGTATTTTGAGTGATCCATAATTTATGAAGTCAGACCTTTTCTTTCAAATATTATTTTCTTTGATGGCTATTCACTTCGCTTATTAATGCAACAGGACAGTTTCCGAGTGCTACTTATTCAGTTCATTGCCAATATGTTTTAAACCTTCAGAACTGTGCATTTAGGACTGCAGTAACAGTAATCCTCTAGAACATCCTGACTTACAGTGAGCTTGCCTTATGAACTTGCATGTCTACCAGTACTTGTTCTTCGAGTGATTATTCTAGAACGTTTTAGCAGTAATCATAATTAAAAGGTCATATCTGTTCAGACAGTGCCCTGAATATGTGGAGTGCCGTACAGGAAATTCAGGTGTGAATTACGTCTCGAATCGAACCCAGGAACGCGTATCAATCTTCGAGATATTCCAGAACGTCGAAACTTCCAGAACGTCGAGACACTTCCAGAACCTCCAGACGTTCCAGAATTCCTCATCCGAGCAGGTGTGGTCCCTGCCCGGTCGATGTCCAGCACCATCCCAGGACTTGGAGGTACCAACCAGCCACGACATTTCCACGCTGCTGTATGAAGGTGATATGAACTTGCTTTTGATGATCAATAAACTCAATTTATCAAAATAATCTCTCAATTTGATAACTATACCTCTCTCTGTACCAGCTCCAATGATAAAGCCACGACTGAGATTAAGCATCATGCTCGTTCATTTAATATCAAGCGCCTTAAAGATATGAACACATTTTTACGGGTACAGAGAGGAGGTAGTATACGTGGCGCCCACCTTTAGGGGCCGATTTCATTGGAGCTTAACATGAAAGACTTACATACAGCTCAAACTATGGTGACTAAATTCAATCAGAGTAGGAGTGTTTGCAAATTTCAGTGGACACTAACTTAACTGAAATATAAGCGCATAATTTAAGTGATTTGGTAAGAGGTGATTTGCAAAGACTTGGTTTAATTAATGTGTGTTGAAACATTGGCACTAGGACTTAAGACTTTGAACTTTTGACTGAATGCAAGTTTTGAAAATCTTTAAAGAATTTTTTTTTTGAAGTGTGTCAATCATTATTTCTGTACTTGGTACTAGAGTTATATATTTTAATAAAATGGAGGAGATTATGGCAGCGATTGAAGCCCTTAGGCTCAGTATGAAAGTAGCAACTGAAAACTTAGAACACCGACTTAGTGAGTCCAGCTCTAATCTTGAACGTAGGATTGTTGAGACCAAAGAACAACTTAATGAGTCTAGTTCTAATCTCGAACATCGGCTTAATGAGTCTAGTTCCAATCTCGAACATCGGCTTAATGAGTCTAGTTCCAATCTTGAACGTCAACTTAATGAATCCAGTTCTAACCTTGAACGTCAACTTAGGGAATCCGTAGTTCAAATTAATGCTGAAGTAGATAAGAAGTTTGTAGAAGCGAATGCCGCCCTAGAACAAAGACTTACTCAGGCTGGTGCTCGCATTGAACAAAAATTTAAAGAGTCCAACGCTAGGGTAGATGAAAAATTTTCCGAAATCAATGACCAATTGAAAAGTAACATGGAGGTCATGAAAGAAGAAATTAAAACCCAAGTTGTAGCTCTTCTTAAAGATGACTTCAAAGCCATTCTCCCCACTTCTCAGGCAATTGCTAAAGAGATGGAAGGCTTAAAAACTCAGTTACAGGAATCACATTCACAATTATCTTTAGCCCAGGTTAAAATAGCCTCTATTCAGGAGAATCTTAGAGATACGCTTAAAAATGACATTCAAAGAGTAAACAATGAAGTCAGTCTTATAAAGAGTAAACAGGGAGAGTTTGATAAAAAATTTACATCTCAATTAGATACTACACACACTCAGGTTACGCGTATATGTCGAGACGTATCCGAATTAAAAAAGGATCTCCAAGATGAAGTTAAGGTAGTAGAAGATACTATTAAACAACAGGTGAAGGATGTTAAAACAGAACTACAAGAACAGATAGAAACCCTTGGTAGTAAAGTCTCTAATTTAGAACTGAAGGATACTCCCTTACTTTCTTCTAGTCTATTAAAAACTAATGAAAACGCAAACATTACCACTATCATCCGAATGACCGATGAAAAACCTGCCAAATTCTCTGGGAAGGAGGAATACACCGCTAGGGAATTTTTACTCAACATTGAAGAATATTTTCAAGAAAATAAAATCAGTCCTGATCGACAGCTTCGTGTCGTTTCCAAGTTACTAGAGGGACGCGCTCTATCATGGTATTCCGCTTTTAAATATTGCTTTAACACTTATTCTGAATTCAAGGAAGCTCTATTGAAGCGCTTTTGGAATTCAGAGACGCAACATTTAATTAAGTTGCAGTTGTATGCTAAGAAGTACAATACTTCTATAAACACATCCCGTTACTCAGATTATTTTATCGGGCAACTTAAGAAGATGCAATTTTTGGATCCACCATTGCCTGAGCAAGAGCTTATCCAGGCAATCACGTTGCAATTCCCAGCCCAAGTCCAGGAGATTTTGGTAGCTGCTAACATACAATCTTTAGAACAAATGGATGGGATACTTCGTAGATTGGACACAGCCCACGCTCAATGTTTACCGAAAGGGAGTAAGACTAAAGAAATGACTACCAGTCCTGTCGCCATTGTGACACAAGGACGTCCAGATCCGGAAGTACCAGAGGAACGGCCTATATCACGAAACACACCTACCCGATATCGAAGGTATAAAGGACGGCCGGACCGAGGGAAAGCGCCATACCAAAATAGATTAACATGGAAAAAGCCAACAGAGGCCCAACAAGTAGAGGATAGGGTTTCTTATCGAGATGAATTGAATAGACGATGGCGGGATACTCAAGAATACTTGAAAGAACAGCGAAAGGGCGAGAATCAAGAAGGAGCCGCCTCGCTAGAGTATCAGCAAGCCACTGGTAAGACAAACGAAACACCTGCCCCGAACCCTAACACAACGGGTGCAAAAAAAAAAAACTCCAATGTTTTCTTAAGAAGATTGCCTGAAAATGGAAGGAGGGAAGAGCCGCTCTGCGTAACTCAGGTACATTATTGGCACGTAGAGGACTCGGAACTACTCCATGAAAATATGACACCGTCTAGGCCAAGAATCCAACGTAGCTTGCCAGTAATCACCATTAGGCTTGGCAATATTAAAGTTATGTCATTGGTAGATTCAGGAGCTCAAGCCTCACTTATTTCAGCCAAACTATTAGAAGCCATAAAGGAGAGACGTGATGTACTTGCGATGCCTGTTTCCCAACTTAGGATCAAAGGGATTGTTCCAGATAAGTGCATTAAATGTAAACTACAGGCATTTAAGGAATTCGTCGTGGGACATGTTCAATTTGAGCATGTTTTTCTAGTAACCTCTCAGATGAAATTCAATGTTATCCTTGGATCGGATTTCCTCATCAAATATGGAGGAGTGATTGATTACGCAGCAAATGTCATTACATTTTATAACGTTGACCCTGTAGAATTACAGCTGATCGAAGGAGACGACGGTCGGATACAAGGGATAGATACCCCGCAAGAAGAATTCGATGGTGGAAATAGCGATGCTGCACCAGTCGGAGATGAAGAGGGTGATCCCGAAGAAGTGGGACCCGTCGAAGATGTACCCCTGATAGATGAGATGTACGACGACGGTCCAGACTATGTCAGCTCCGTAATCAGTGTGATTGAAGACCCAGTGGCCAACAAAGACGTTGCGGATTCAGTCAAGGAAGTCTTCGAAACTTATCCAGACGTGTTCAATGATAAACCCGGAGAGATCCGAGATTTTAAATATCATTTAGATGTCAAGGATACTTCCACTTATAAAAGACGTCCCTATTCCATAGTATGGAGATGCAGAGCATAAGCAAGAACACACATCATGGAACCACCGAAGACATATATAATGCTTCTAGACTAAAAACATACTTCGAGAAAGAAGCCTAAAGAAAATCCTTGTCGAATTTTCTTTGCCCTAAGAGGGGGGGACATGTACCGGAAACACCGCTACGACAGAAGTTCGAAGTATGTTTGTTGAACTTCGCGCGAGATGGAAGGTAGGCAGCCCGCCGAACGCAGTGACGTACCCAGCGAGTGACGTGGCCGCAGTAAGCCAGCTCTCCGCTACCATATATGGTAATGATCCAGCTCGTCCTCAAAAGTACATCTTTGAGCTAATTTATCGCTATTTTGACACTGCCATCTTAAAGGCCCTTACAATAGACATCATCTGTTCAGATTTCAAGAAAATCCACCGAGTATTATAGAAGTTATAAGGGTAGATAGTACCCGAGTTCTAGACACTTCCATGCGAACGTGTATAAAAGGAAGACCACCCGACCTACGAATTCAGTGTCTGTCACTCCGCCGTCTCTGTGACACGGGTGACAAGAGAAGTCTTGTGTGTGTCGAACTTCTAGTCGACAGTCTGCGAAATCCAAGTTCGGTATTTCTCTAAGTGTTGTATCAGGACTTTGCCATATTCTTGAAGTGCCTGAATGGGACTTTGTTTCCTGCGGACATCGTATTGGAACTTTGTCATATTGAAGCATTGGGACTTTGTTTTTTTTTTGTCGTGTGTCGTGATTGGACTTTGTTTTTTTCTTCAAGTGCCATATAAGAACTTTGTCATTGGAACTTAGTTATTTTCGCCAAGTGTCGCGATAAGACTTTATTATCTTAAGGTGACATACTGGAACATTGTCATCGAAACTTTATTTTCTTCGAGTGTCGTGTTGGGACTTTAACATTTCGACACGTTGGAACTTTATTTTCTTCGAGTGTCGTGTTGGGACTTTAACATTTCGGCACATTGGAACTTTGTTATTTCTACACATTGGAACTTTGTTTTTTTTCTGAAGTGCCACATAAGGACTTACTTATTCGACGACGATTGAATTTTCACGTGTGTTGTGTATCACATTGAACTTACGCGAACTTATATTTTTGAATCAATTTCTGGAACATTGAACTTAGGGGACATTAAACATTATATTTAATTGTGAAATATGCAATGCTTTCCAGGTGCTGCACAGGGACTTATGTTTTGATTCTTAAAGACTGTGACAATTCGGAATACGCATATCGGATTTCCAGAAAGCCTAGAACTTTCCAGTATTTTGAGTGATCCATAATTTATGAAGTCAGACCTTTTCTTTCAAATATTATTTTCTTTGATGGCTATTCACTTCGCTTATTAATGCAACAGGACAGTTTCCGAGTGCTACTTATTCAGTTCATTGCCAATATGTTTTAAACCTTCAGAACTGTGCATTTAGGACTGCAGTAACAGTAATCCTCTAGAACATCCTGACTTACAGTGAGCTTGCCTTATGAACTTGCATGTCTACCAGTACTTGTTCTTCGAGTGATTATTCTAGAACGTTTTAGCAGTAATCATAATTAAAAGGTCATATCTGTTCAGACAGTGCCCTGAATATGTGGAGTGCCGTACAGGAAATTCAGGTGTGAATTACGTCTCGAATCGAACCCAGGAACGCGTACCAATCTTCGAGATATTCCAGAACGTCGAAACTTCCAGAACGTCGAGACACTTCCAGAACCTCCAGACGTTCCAGAATTCCTCATCCGAGCAGGTGTGGTCCCTGCCCGGTCGATGTCCAGCACCATCCCAGGACTTGGAGGTACCAACCAGCCACGACATTTCCACGCTGCTGTATGAAGGTGATATGAACTTGCTTTTGATGATCAATAAACTCAATTTATCAAAATAATCTCTCAATTTGATAACTATACCTCTCTCTGTACCAGCTCCAATGATAAAGCCACGACTGAGATTAAGCATCATGCTCGTTCATTTAATATCAAGCGCCTTAAAGATATGAACACATTTTTACGGGTACAATATATACATACTGCACTTATATTAACATACGTCTTCATTATAAATCATGGGTGTCAAAGCTTGCCCGCCTTGCCCGTGGTAGAAATAACGTGCTCGCGGTGTCAAGTCTCTTCCCCTGAGTCGGCTTTTATTTCCCCACGTTGCTGACTCAGGGCTGTGAACGCCCATGGATGACAGGTTCCACTTAGCTGCTTTGGTCTACACGTAATGGTCGAAATACACAGTTACATAGGATGGGATTGGCACAATAGTTTGTTAGTGTGTGTTTGTATTTGTGTAATTTTGTATCAGTACGGTTGCTTGGGAAGATGCTACTTTTATCGAAACCTATTTTCCTTTATTTAACTTTATAAAAACATGACTTTTGCCACAGAAACGGCATAGAACTCGGCATTATTCTGCTTCATAATAAAATTGTTCATAGAAAAGATGAGCATGTTAAGCAAAAACAAACAGATAAGCCTTTTCTTGTGATTTACTGCAATCTTTAAAGTAATTATTTTCCTAATATAGGTGATTACTAGAGATGGGAATTATAGGCACGAATAGGTTAGAATGAAAACGTATTTGAACAAGGCGCAAGTGAAATCTAGCCGCTCTACAGATATGTCGGGGAGTTGCATAAATTTTATGGGTTCTGATAATTCAGATCGATAATATTTATGCAAATCTCACCGCAGAACCGTCATGCGGGTAACATACACTTGCGCCTTGTTCAAATACATTTGCATTCTAACCTATTCGTGCCTATAATTCCCATCTCTAGTGATTACAAAGCATGGTGTTTATCCCATTTCATGCAAACCCCGTGTCTATCACATTTTATAACGTACCTATTTGAAATAATAAATGTGCAGGTATTGCACGGAGTACCGGACTTATGAACGTGTAATATGCCCCCCTCCAGACGTGCGCTATCTGATAACGTCCTGAGCTAGCGCTCGTAACAGCTGTTTCCCGTGCACGCAAAGTTGTCAGTCAGCTCGTGACCTTTGACATGCCTGTTGTGTCTTTCATCGTTCTGGCCTTTGTATGTTAAGTGGGCACCCCGACAATCCTAGCTCTATAGCTTCGTTTAATTCCACACCACTGAGCCTAGATTTGTCGCTTTGTTCCGCTTCTAATTCTCATAACCACATTCACCAAGTTTTTTATTCTACTAGAGAACATATACTCCTCCATTCACCTCACATTAACACACTACCGAAACTGTTTTACGCTCACGCCGCGTTCATTTCTAGCTTAGCCTTATTTTCCGTATTACATGCACATTCCTGCCACTGTTCTCACCTGTTTGTGCAAGCATTCACTCTCACAAATGTTTGTACGTTACTTCTACGGTGAGTTCATCTCATTCGTTGGCCGGCGTTGCCTCCCGTTGACTCATCGCTCCCCGCTCCGCGGCGCAGGAACAAGGACATCACTTTATCCATGCATAATAACAGATACCAGTTAAAATTAAGAAAATCAGCAATTAAGAAAATAAGCTCGTAACTTATGACAGGAGGTGCTGTCCTCCCGCATCCATACATTTGTGGCATAGTTTCAGGCATGGTTTCAATGTTAACATTTTCGCAGCTCACCATGCTCAGCTCTTTGAAACCCTGGCTTCTTGTCCAAGTCGTGTGAGGGATTTTGTAGGCGTATGATCTAATTTTTCCGCAACTTCGTTTACTTTTACTTCGTTATGTACACGTATTTTAGCACTTCTTATCGAGAAAATAACCAGCTCCTCTTAATTTGTTTACGAGTTTCTGGAAGGTCTCTTTATGTGGAGGGCGTACACCTGCAAATTGTGTTACAACGACTTCCCTGAAAGATGCTGTTTTCGCATAATCATCGTACAAAAATACCCTTTCCTCTACCGTGTACACATGTGGAGGTATTATGAGAATTATACCCCGAAGTAACACTTCACAGCTCGAGAACAGTTGAAGTGACAGCTCAACACTTAATACACGTTCTAAACACGGACTGAATTGCGAAATGCGGTCTTTTCCGTGCTGTTTCTGTGCAGTGTAACGGGAAGTGGTCAGTCAATGTGAGGAAGATAAGCTGGGCGCGTCTGCCGGCCAACCGATGATAGAAACTCAATGTAGTTTATGGAAAACGCATTCTGAATCCACCCAACTTTCACTCCCATACTGCGAAGTCGGTCTCAAAATAAACCGGTGTAAAAACTGTCTCGTCAATTCACTGTTGATCGCAACAGCAAGCTCACTTTGTTGACCTTGATTCAGTCTGACTGAATACACATTTTAAGTCACACCGTCGGCATTCTTGACGACTATTACGCATAGTTTCATACTTTCACACAGGCAAATACTGGGTTGTACCTTAATTAACGCCATGGCCGCTTCCTTCCCACTCCTAGGCCTTTCAGATCCCATCGTCGCCATAAGACCTTTCTGTGTCGGTGCTGCGTACAACTAACTGCAAAACATTCATTCCTAGCTCTTTCAGTTCCTTCTACCGCCGAAAAACTTCGATGAGTTAGTGCTATGTTGGAAAATAAAAGAAAGTAAAATTCCGAACAACTTGAAATTGCCTACCTGTTCCAGTTTTGTATATCCGGCTTAATATTCGATTCTCTGAAGTTTATTCGACAATGATAACCCTTTATGCTTGGAAATTATATATGTATATATACAATTCGCTTTATATCCCATCGACACAGACAGGTCTAATAGTCACGATGGGTTAGGAAAGGTCTGGGAGTGGAAACGAAGCGACCGTGGTCTTAATTAAAGTAGAGCTCCAGAATTTTCCTGGTTGAAAATTGAAATCCATGGAAAAACATCTTCAGGGCTGCCCAAATGCAAGCTCACAGCAGCGCGCCCCTAACCGCACGGCCAACTTGCTCTGTAAACGCTAATTTTAATATCACATTCACTGCAAAGAATGAATAATTCTGTCTTTCTTTCCTTCTTTATAGCTTCTTAATCCGTTTACCCTCCAGGATTGATTTTTCCGCCGTGCTCAGCGAGGGATCCCACCTCTACCACCTGAAAGGCGGTGTTCTGGAGCGTGAGACTTTGGGTTGGGGTATACAACTTGGGAGGACGACCAGTACCTCGCCCAGGCGCCCTCATCTGCTATTCTCGGCAGGGGACTTATTGGGGGATGGGAAGATTGGAAGGGGTAGGTAAGGAAGTGCGAAGGAAGCAGCCTTGGCCTTACCTTAGGTACCATCCCGGCATTTGCCTGGAAGAGAAGTGGGAAACCACGGAAAACCACTTCTAGAATGACTGAAGTGGGAATCGAAACCCCTCTACTCAGTTGACTTCCCGAGGTTGAGTGCCCCCCATTCCGATCCTCGTAACACGTTTCCAATTTCGTAACAGAGCCGGGAATCGAACCCAAACCTTGGGGGTAGCAGCTTATCGCACTAATCACTACGCAACGGGGGTGGACTCATAGCATCTGTCTGTTAGGTCTTCAGCCCAGAGGCTGGTTGGATGCTCAAATTGCACCACCAAAAGTTATGCGGTTATAAGGAAACCGCAAAAACCAATGGCAGCACCAAAATGAGGCGTACTAGGCAAGACGAGGAGTGAGGTAGTTTGCCATTGCTTTCCTCACTGGGTCAGAAAGTGCTATTGCAGCACGACTGACCCTGTGAGCAACACCTTTCATAATACTCAGATGCACTAGTCACGCTCTGAATGTCATTACTCAGCACCACCCATACCTCAGCAGCTTCCATATTGTCACAGCCATGGTTGAGACTGGGACTTCGGTGGAAGCTACACTTTACTCTGGCCTGTGCCAAGAGATGGATACAAAAGTACTGTATCCATCAGGAAATGGCAGCAGGCAAACTCATAGCATATTCACCACAAATAATTAATGGCTAAAATATGAATTAATAAATGAAAATCATTCAGTTGTGAAGAGAGTGGTCTCAAAGTTTCGGTGAGGGCTGTTTCTGTTATTATTATGCCGGCAGATGATAAGAACATAGACAAACAAACTGACGTAACTCAAGAGGAGACTGTGTGTGTGGCGAGCCCTCCAGTCTCATATAGCGAGTAAAATGAAGGACGGTGGAAGCCGAGCGAGCCCGAAGGTAGCCGAAGTAGCTGCTTGTATTATAAAGCGGGTGGCGCGCCAACATGCGATTCACTCGCGAGGTTGTCGTCGTCTAGCCGTCTTGCGCGATGGCTGTCGGATGTTGTACTGTGCTGCTCGCCCTGGCGATGTGTGTAGTGACAGTGTCTAATGGTGCAGTGCTCCGGTCAGGAGGTGAAACCTGTCAGCCCGACAAGCTCACTGTATACAAAGTTGTGCTCCACACCTACTGGTCCCGAGATCGTTTCCCCAAACACTACCCGGATTGGCGCCCGCCCGCTCAGTGGTCCAAATTACTAGGTGAGTACAAATGTGTGTCTGTCGCCTTGCCAAGATCTTGATTTCCGGTGGAGGGCGTGTTGCTTCTAAACAATGATGTCGTAACCTAGTGGCTATAAATAAACTGAAAAGAGCTAGCGATCCGTTGATACGATCATCCCATCAAATGATTAAACTCTCTTACTTATTACATGTCTACAAAAATTATGAATAATAATTATATGACGTTACGGTCCGACTCCTCGGGCAGCTTCCCCGATTTCGGTTCAAAGTATCCTGGGTTCACTTCCTGGACGGGTCGAGAATTTTACCCACGTGCGATTAGTTCCGCTGCCTGGAGGCTGAATGTATGTGTTCCGTTTTAACATCAATATAGGTCACTTAAGTGCGGCCAGTATCCAGTAATCGGGAGATCGTGGGTTCGAGCCCCACTGTCGGCAGCCCTGAAGCTGGTTTTCCGTGGTTTCCTATTTTCACACCAGGCAAATGCCAGGGCTGTACCTTAATTAAGGCCACGGCCGCTTTCTTCCAATTCCTAGGCCTTTCCTATCCCGTCGTCGCCGTAAGACATATCTGTGTCAGTGCGACGTAGAGCAAGTAGCAAAAAAAAAAAAAAAAAAAGAAAAGAATCCATCAATATAGCCCATCTATGGCATGGAGGTCTACCTGGAATAGCGTCATCAATCTCCTCACACCTCAATCAATATTGTATTTTTTCTTCGTGAAAAATACTTCAATGAACCTCTACACTATGTATTGTACTATGCACATACTCGTTCATTGTCTCCCCTAGACCAAAAAGTATAAAATATTGTGGATATGACCCGTGCTCTCGTCTTCTCACACCAAAATATTACGCATGATTGTGTGATTTTCCGTGTAGCGCAGAAAATATATGAGTGGGAAGTGCGAGGTTTTTAATGGATTCGTAAAATAATAATAATAATAATAATAATAATAATAATAATAATAATAATAATAATAGTAATGCCAACTGAGTAGGCCGATTGGACGTGTGGTTAGGGTCGAGCAGCTGTGAGCCTGAATTCGGGAGATCGGAACTGTCGGCAGCCCTCAATATAGTTTTCGAGGGTTCCCCATTTTCACGTCAGGTACATAAATACGACCACAGCCGTTTTCTTCCCACTCCTAGCCCTTCCTATTCCATTGTCGCCATATAACCTATCTGTGTCGGTACGACGTAAAGAACATCGTTAAAAACAGTAATAATAGTATTATTTTATACGTCCCTCTAACTACTTTTACTGTTTAGGGGGACGCCGAGCTGCCGGATTTTTTCCCCAGAGGAGTTCTTTTACGTTCCGGTGAATCTACGGACACGGGGCTGACGTATTTGAGTACCTACAAATACAACCGGACTGAGCCAGGATCGAAGCTGCCAGCTTAGGCTCAGAATGACAGCGCATTAAACGTCTCATCCACTGAGCCCGGCAAATAAAAATATTAAAAAGTAGTAATAATATTGGTTTTTATATTCATTTCACTGGAAAGGAAGCAACTGCGGTCTGAATTAAGGTACAGGCGCTGTTTTTGCCTCATGTGGAAATGGGAATCCGCAGAAAGACATCTTCAGTGATGTTGACAGTGGGGTTCGAACCCACTATCTCCCGAATGCAAACTGAATACATACTGCCTGTTCACTCAGTGTTTATGTTAGTCCCAATACGGGCCTCTTCATATACATAGAGCATTCAACGCTACAAATCACCACAAAAACAAGCGATGGTGAATATATCTCTTCACATAAGTTTGGCACCAGGAAGGGCATCTGACCGTAAAACATGGCTAAATGCACAAGTTAACACAGTTCCCACCTATGACCCCACCGGAGTTTGAACTGAGATTTGACACTCTTACCTTACAGTATTACTTCCGAGTGGGTAATATGCATTTAGAGGACCATAGTTACCGTTGATGTAATAATCATGTATTTTCCGACTACTTGGCTGAAATTTCAGCGTACTGGCCTTTCTTTCTGAGGGCCTCATATTAAATTCCCGGCTGGATCGGATATTTAAATAATGTCTAGTTAATTCCTCAAGCCGCAGGGACAAAGTATTTGTGCTTAATTCGATTAAAATATCTTCAATATAAATACAAAACACCTCATTACCAAATACCAGAGAAATACGCAGAGTCAATTTATTGCTCCGTATAGGGCCAGTAAGGGCATCCGGCAGTAAAACATGATTTGAAAACCGTGTAAAACTGTGGTATATTCCTCCAAATTATATATTTACAGTATGAATCCAATACATAGCTGCATTTGTAGGAGAAATGTTTACTTAATTACCTTTCACGTACGACGGAAATTGTAGAGCTCTTCGATAAAAATAAAAAGAATATTTATTTTCATTAATGTATTATTAATGTGTTAAGGATCATGATTTTCAGTATTTCAGACCCATATTATATTGTACAGCAATATAAAGTGCATTGTCACTCAAAAATAATGAGCGCATAATATTATTATGTATATCGCACATTAAATATTTTATAAGACTTTATTTGAATTACTATCTAAATATAATGCACCTCACATGTAGATACAATGCCTGTGGATACGCACAACAAACATAGTGTCAATAGGTTCAGTTTTAAAAAACACGTGAACCTGTGAACTTCGGCTCATTTCTTCTTTTGCGCGACTATAGGTTGAAATGTCCATTTTTCGGTTATTTTAAGAGTAACTTATTGGCATATTACTTCAACCATTCGGAAAAAAATGTTTACTGATCGAACATAACAAATATGAAAGAATGTTAGCATTAGTGTACATTGTTTTATATCACTGAAGATTGTGAAGTAACACTGAACCTTAGATTGATCTGCATTAGGTGGTCAAGAGTTTCTTCCTGTTTTTCACTTTCGTTTGAGTTGAAATAC